>NC_092572.1:25962488-26262488 GCF_037975245.1 Apostichopus japonicus
TACCGTCTTTTTCAGAGAGAGAGAGATGCTATTGGCGCTGGTCCACAAACAGTCTCAAAGTTGGGACATGATAACAACATATATGTTTATTGATTGATTTCCTACATCTTATTTAAAAGTGTGTGTGTGTGTGCGTTTTAAAGTCCTCCGTAAATACTGTGTCATGCACAGTCGTCTGTTACAACTCAAGAATTTATTAATAAATATGAAGAAATATCAGTTGAACTTTCGTTATAGAATACTTATACTATCTTGAAAGGACACCCCATGTTATATTACTTTATACATGTAAACCTTTGAAGTTATAAAATTAATGTTATAAATTTGAGTTGTTAAGATAAAATATCATTACTAATCACTTGATATTACTTGGCGGTTCACATAATTCGAGTTCAACGAAATGTAAACTTATAGTTAGCATTCCATCAATCTATTTCCTTAAAGTTCCTTAAAGGTTACTGTAAAGATATATTTATCATTTCAATTTGAAATGGTTCAAATGTCTTAACAATTGACCTTCACTGTTTTATATTAATTTTATACAGAAGCTATATTACAACGACAGGGCATGAACAAAGCAGTGATATTTTAATAAATTGCTTCAGCATTCAACTATATATAACTTTAGCCAAAATACATGTTGAGATACAATTGCATGTATAGAAATATATTTCCCACGGCCTCCTTTCTGTGTTATAACAAATGGAACTGAAGGAATGGTTAACCCGGTAGGCAAGGTACTGTGCCCCTCCCCCCACCCTCCTCCCCACCCTCCCCACCCTCCCCACCCTCCCCACCCGCCCCACCCTCCCCACCCTCCCCACCCTCCCCGCCCCTCATACTGAAACGTCAAGGATTTAAAATGTATACGGTAAATACCTGGAATTTCACTAAAATTTCAAATGAAGGTAAAAATTTAGTTTAAACACTTTGAATAATCTGATTTCAGACATATGCCTATGTCATCCTAACATTAGCATTTAATAACCATCGTGCAAACATACAGGTACCGATTCCAATCTACACCATATTAAACTTCAAAGTTCGAACAGGCCTACATATATGCACTAATGAACTGTGTGGATTTTAGCGAGATCTGCACGGTACAGGGTTTGTTGATGAGGATATCGTTGGTGAATTCCCTGCAAGGCCGAAGCAAGCTACTACGGAGTTGGTGAGTAGGGAAGTAAATATAGGGCGTCTGAAAGTGGCTTGGCGGTGAAAGTCGGTTGACCATGGTCGACCATGTAAAACAGCGAAGCTAGGGCACTGGGTGGCATCTGCCCTGTATATATATATATTCATATATATATATATATATATATATATATATATATATATATATATATATATATATATATATAAACGGACCAGGTCAAACCGTACACCGTAGTGTATATGCACTGCACTCTCCAATACTATAGACTATATTCAAAATCATAAAACGTCAAAGTATATTATCAGGTTTTTTTTTATACTTTTATTGCGTTTACATTAGTTTTAAATAACTGATTCCAAGATTGAGCCTTAGCCAATAGTGTTCAACTTAACAGTGCTTAATATATAGTGCAAACATATATTACATATTCTGCTAGCCTTATAAAAAACCGTATAAAGTACGATTATCTATAACGGCACATATGTACAATGTATACTTACTATGCATATGTATAATGCAACAAATTGTAACCATTTTAACAGTATATATATATGGAGAGAAACCCGGCTTCATCAGTGTATATGCCATTATCGCTTTATTTAGGATACAGTCTAAACGTATACACGCGAACCTCTGTTAAGTTTAAATACTCATACATTGTGACTACTTATTCTATGATTCAGCGAAAACCTGTCTAGGTATGTATAAATCTTCGTTTTTTAGGGGAGGGGGCAGGGGTGGGGGGGGGGGTGAGAGAAGAAAGGGCTGCAGCACCCCAAGAAACGATTTACAGACGGATCGAAGCAACAGTGGTAGGGGGAAACCCTGCAGTAAATGGTTGTGAAAATCATGCTGTTTTCAGGAAAGCTCTCTCATTTGTCGGGAACGAATTAAGTCTCGTCGGGTTCATGTTCCGTTTATTCTATTGGGTATAGGTTCATATGGTCGCCCACTTTTTTAGGGAAGGGGAATGGTATTGTGTCTGGGTATACATTCATGTAGAAGGCAGACATGTTGAAGAAAATAAGAACCTTTAGATCGTGAAGTTTTATGTCTATCCGTATCATTTCCGATCTGAGATTGTCAAGGTTCCCTTCCATTTTGAGAAATTTTGATCAACTAGATTTGTTTTAATGTAAAATATTAATATGTATATTTTTTATTGAAAAACAAATGTTGAAGAACTGTTTAAGTTGTACTGCCTATGTTACATAATTATTGTGTATTGCACATTATTGTGTATTGCACATTATTGTGTCTTGCTCAATATTGTGTATTGTACAATAGGAAGATGTTTGTGATATTCTGTCTGTCAGTAGAGAGGAGGGATGACCCCTTGTTTTATTTCAGGGTGGTGAGGGGGGGGGGGGGGGTAGAATGCCCCAAGAAGTATAAAGGGTTGCGTGCCTGATAGGCCAAAATTAACATAAAACTTCGTTGTTTCAAACTGGCCTCACACCAATTATTCGACCACACATATTATTTACTTCTTGTGGATTTGATATTTTAAGTTAAACGTAGCTTGATTTAAGGTCATGATCTTGGTCTAAGTCTACTGTCTAGATGAAATTTCTTTCTTTTATTACCTCCTATATTTACAGGCCATCGACAAAATGAAAGGCGGTATTCTCGTAGTCCTGTCCTACCTTACTGTGATAACGCATGCAGGTATACTGAGAGGGTCCTTCGTTGTAGGCGTATATGTTACTAACACAACGGAAGGGAAATTTTAAGATTAAATGCATTTATGCAGAATATTAGCTTTGATGTGTCTAAGTCTTATAAAAAAAGATAGAAAAAGAAAAAGAAAAAGAAAACGCACAATGCTGGTATTGATTTTATATATGATTTTAAGATATTCACCTTTAAAGTATGCTTAAACTTGGAACGCTCTTTTAAGAATGAATTGACGATGACGTCGGCTCCTCGACGCAGGCCTAAATTATCATGTTAATCTATTGTTTTAAAATTCGAAAGAAAATTTTTTTTTTTTAAACTTTATAACAAAAGTGGCGTATTTTCATTGGGGAAACTTTTTACATTCAGTCGGGGAATACAATCCCACTTCTTCGGGCCCTGAATGGTGGGAGACCAGGGGTGTGGAAGGTACATCAACTTTTCAACATCATACAAAAAAACTTAAAAGAATCGATTTACCCTATCATATAGGCTTGTGTTATAACCTAATAATAGACTAATCTTCATTGATAGCCAATGAGGCTTCTTCGCGAGTTCCTGCTTGCGGGAGGATCTAAAATGCAGACAAATACGTACACATACTGTAGTCTATATCTTGCATAAGAATGCACGATTTGACTTTATGAACCCCAGACCCGCTTCAATGACCTTCCGTTATAAATTCATGGAACTATCTAAGGACCTTTTATAAAGGTACATGCCCATCTGAACCAGTCGCGAGATTTACAATTTTGCTCCTTCACCCACGACATCCCCCGCCCCCCCCCCACCATTCATCCCCTCATTTTTACACGCCCCTGAACAACAACCGCAATAACAACAACTTTAGCAGCCTAACCTATACGCATGTTTTCTGCAAGTATACGTTGTCCTCCCAGGCCCGTAGGTAGGCCGTGTCATACTGGGGACCGTTCCTCTTCCCATGCAGACAGCTGCCAACCATCCCCCACCCCACACACCTCAAGATGCCACAATCGTGTGTACAAAAATCTATGAGACACAAGTATTGTGCCCTGCTTAAATTGTGGGATTTACCTCCTTAAAGAGCTGGTGCCCCCCCCTTAAATTGTTGGTACCCCTCCTGAAATTGTTGGTGCCCTTTTTAAAATGTTGTTGACCCTTCTTACATTGTTGGTGCACCTCTAAACTCAGAAGTCCTGGCGACGAGCCTTTTCTCACTATATATGGGAATTTCCTTTCAGATTCGCAGGCTGCTATGTCGGTATTCATGAATGATATTAAAGTAGGAGACACATTCAGTATCAGAGAAAAGGCCGAACTTCTTGCAAGATTCTCAACGACTGATAGTAATAACTTTACATGGGCGTAAAGTCTTGAGTGCATAATACGGAGCAGAATACCGAATGGTGATATCAAGGGTTTAACCTCCCTGAAGGACGAAAATGCCGTTTATATTCAACAGGTTAGACGAGATTATAGTGCTCTGACTTGCTGGTTCCGAGAAAGAAAGAACGCTACGGCAGTCACTATCACGCTGAATGTTTTATGTAAGTGTAAGTTTTGCCGATTCATAGCTGTACTCAGACATTTAGTGTAAGTAAAGCAGTCTGGGTAAGAGTACGAGGCTGTAGCCTATGTAAGGATTGCCCCCCACCCCACCCCTCCAGGGAATGCGCGCAGAGTGGCGCACCGTAGTATCCCGGGAGGGACCGATGGAATTGTACTCAACATAGATTTGTGGGTGTGAGAAGTTACCAATTAGCAGGGTGTTAACTGATGTATAGGTCGTGTGAGAAACCCTTGACCTTGATATTAGGCTGTGAATCTTCAGCTCTTTTTGTTTTGTCAAGTGTAACTTCCCATTTATGTAAACATATATACATATCGTGATTAACAGGCTCTAAAAGCGATTACGAAAATGTTTACAACGTTGTACTACAGATTCATCAAGCGATTACGAGAATGTAACATCGTACTATAGGACCTATACTATTTCATTATTACTATGGGTTTCCAGGGATACCATTTGTACAAGTACGCACGATTAATGGTAATTAATTGGTACACGCAATTATGTAAGAATGCGAGCACGTTGTCTTATCTTGTATTGTCGATACATGAAAGTCGAAAACCTTGTTCACTTTCATTTGATTTCGTTCTCCACCCCTCTCTCTCTCTCACGCTGTCTCCTCCACTGTGTGACATGTGTCCTCTTGCATGGACAAAAAAAAAAAAAAAAAAAAAAAACAGATCGGCCAAACTGCTCGCTTTCGACCGTTAACGATTTCCAAGGTATGGAGTTCTATAGGTGCCACTGTGATGCAAACCCGAACCCTATAATTTACTCGTTCACTGCTAATGGTAAAGTCATCTACAACTACACCGGTAACCAGATATCAAGAGATCGGGTTTTCCATGGAGCTAGAAATATCACATGTTCGGCCAGTAACGGTCTACCATCAGGGTACGACAGCATTGCGGTCATTCACCTCCCAGTGATGAATGGTCAGTTTTATATATTCAACTCTCTTTTTTTGTACAAGTGTAACTTACCATCTATGTGAACATATATACATACATGGGTGACAGGCTCTCAAAGCGATTACGAAAATGTTTACAACGTTGTACGAGAGATTCATATAGCGAATACGAGAATATAACGTTTTACTATAGGGCCTATATACTATTTCATTATTATATGTAATATAGGTTTACCATGATACCATGAGTACAAGTACGCGCAAGAGTATGCAAGAGTTGTTGTTATTAATGTACAAACTTATAGAGACGTTCATATAGACTAAATGACAGACCTGAAAACATTTTCATAGGGAATTCCCATTTTGATGACATGAAACGCGAAAAAAACTTAATTGTGCAGACAATGATATAGAAGTGTCAGATCACTTTTTAAACATATATATAGTTATATCAGTACTTCGAACTCAGATATTTTAAGCATGTGGGTATAAATGAGTGTTGAATAGGTCGAGATTCGAATCAGATTTGATAACAAAATTGAATTAAATAGAATGGAAATGAATAGATTACTTAATAAATTTGTGGGAAAAAACTGTTTTTTATAATATTAAATGGTTAATACAACTTTCATATGGAGGAAAATCGATATTGAGCAAATTATCGGAAATGTTTATTTGTAATTTGTGAGAATGTGACATAAATAGATGTAATGAAAATGTAATGAAAATTGAGTTCTAACTAAGAAAGAAACACTGATGCTAATAGTTTAATATTTGATATCATGCCCAAAGTACCATCTCATACATTTACTTGAAATTACGAATAGTTATTTATCGACTTGATTTTTCAGAGTCCAGGAGATTCGCAAGGATTATCGTGGGTATCGTAATATCAGTGTTCTACACCTTGACAGGGGTCCTGATATTCATGAGATATCGTAAGTTTTTGCTGAAATTTGTTCAGAAATATTGAAACAAAATTTTAGAATAATTTTTGTTAACCCATTAGCGTAAATTTTCAGTACACATGTAGAAAGATGTTTTAAACAACTATTCAAAATATACATACAAATTAAAGCAAAGCATTTAGAGAAACAAACTTGCAGATTTTTTTGGTATACATGGAAAGCTCTGTTATTGTATAAAGCAATCTATTTGATAATTCATTTATAGATATTCCATGATTAGCATTTATCTATGTATAACATCCAAGTACATTCAAGTTTACAACTGCTAAAAATGTCACAACTAATTCCGGTAATTGAAGTTCAACTTGAAACTTAAAAGAAGTATGGTCACGAACGATTGAAAAAAACAACAACTTTCGAGACAAGCATTTTACACTTAATTTTTTATTACTTTGTTTAATTTGTCCGTTATCCAGGTAAACAGAAGACTCAAGAAGAAGGCTATACGAAGACAATGATAAGAGAAGTCTGATATCCTGCAACCTTCTATTAACTCTATTAAGTTGTATAATCATCTACCCGTTGCCTCTGTTTTTACCATGATACGTATAGCTTGTATACGATAAGTAACGTAAACACTCTCAATGCGTGTCAACATTAGTAACGTTAATGTAACATGGCACGCATGACACACGTTTAATCATGTGTTTTGTGTATCATATTGTAGATTGTTACTAACTGTTGCACGCTGTTTAAGTGTTTACGTTGGTTATTATAACAAACCATGTGTATTGGGTGTCGTTTTCTTGTACAATCTGTTATGTTAATATAAAGTATATTATATCAATATATAATTATAGAATAATGTCTTTCAGTAGCGTTTCTTTCTTATCAATATGTATTACACATTAATTTATGGTTAAAATGGTTTACATCTGGAATGATGACTACTTAATTATGTATACTCCGAATGCAGTGTTTACCAACATTTATGAACATTTTAAGTACTTTCTAAATATATTACAATGTTTATCTTCTTTTCTGTACAACTGTCATATAACAATTTGTCGTTGCCAAAAGCATTTACATAAAGAACACGGCGTTAACACCTTAAAAAATGGATAATTCATATCTTCGTGATAAAATTCTATTAGGAGCTGAAGTTACTCAAGATGCAAAAGAAAATGTACAAAGAAAAAGGATTAAAATTTGGTAATATGATTTTTACTTTTGGAGTACTCCTTCATTCATGACATTATATGAAAGCCCTGCGCTAATTGGTCATTTCTGGCTCGAGTAAATTGACGGCAATTTTGTCCCTGTTGGTTTGTCAAAGTCGCCTTTCTTATCCGGTGGATTGCATTTATAGTTATGTTACTTCACGTAGCTTCACGGATTTGTCACTAATTTGACATAAATTTCATTTTCTTCCTTAACTTGCTTAAATATACTAGTGGCTTATAAGTAAGTGACTTGCAGAGAGAATCATCACTTGCTGATGCCGATACAGATTTGGCTCGATAATTTACAACTAACGTCTTCCCGCCGTGTTCAAAGCGTTTACTAGATTTGTCAAGACAAAGATCTTTATAACTTGCCATAATGTCGCGTAACTCTTCAACTTCTGTTTGAAGTTTTTCGTAGCCATAATTGTAAATTTTCTTCCATAATGTCTTGTTAAAATGTTGATACAATAACAAATCACCCTCATTCCATCTCGTTAAAGTGCTTTTCACTTCATCAGACAATTGAACCACTTGGCTCTCTTTTCGGGCATTTACCACAAAATATGCAACGTCTTCCAATCTCCAGCAGAGTAAATCCTTCAATAAAATCAAAGATTGATCGAAAAATTCCGAAATTAAGACCAGTCCGAAGTTTTCATCAATTAATTTAATCTGTCTCTTGATTCTGAGATTGTCTTGTAAATATTCTTTTCTTAAACCTAGATCGAAAAGCATCGGATTGACTCCACTCTGTCGTCTTCGTTGGGTCCTTAGGTGACTCCGTTGGTAAAATTTGGATGGATTCGAGGCAAATTTGATGATAGAAGCGTGGAATCGATCCGAGAATTTATAGTACTTGTACATACTTTCAAACTGGCTAGCCGGGTGACGGATGATTGTGATATAAATCGTGTCTGCTGGCATACATTTTTCAAATTCTGTAACCCAAAAAAAAAAGGATCAGAATATTGAGATCAAATTATAATGAACAGACCTTCGTTGGAAGTCAATATTCCATCTTACGTTTGATAACGGTTATTAAAAGTAAGAAGAATAGTCTGAAACAAGTGACCCACCCCCCCCCCCCACCTCAATATTTTCAAAGGTCCACGTTTTTCATTGGTAGAGAATGCTGCTAGGGACTTTAGTATTAACTATGCCAAAGGTCACGAAACAAAAATTGATAAGGGTCAAATATGTGATTCCCTTTGTATCTGAGCACCCTTGATGATACTAAGGAGACCCTCCCCAAGACGGTGTCCGTTCAACCAAAAAATATTTAAAAAAAATGTTCCACTTCTTCTAAAAACGAACCACCATATAGAAAATTTTGCGTGCGGGCATGTCAATCTTCAGTAATTGACAATTTGATTAACTGATTTTTGCCGAATTGTGTACAAACTTGATTTTATTTCCTTTATATTTAGAAATTCTAATAAACTTTGCCATATGCTGGAAGCTTCATATAAACTATACACAGTTCTAGTTTATAAAGTGATGAAATTAAGATGTGATAATTGCACATTAATTGATTACTGAATCATCAATTATAATTCACAGTTTTTGCTAGGAAAAGATCAACAGAAAAGAAATTCTTTATAATTTTAAATTGTACCAGTTTTGGCGACAGCATGCACGTGGCATAAATTTGAACTACAGTAACAACGACATCAACAAAAGTAGCAATAACAACAGCAACGATAATAACAACTACAGTAACAACAAGAAAACAACAGCAGCAACAGCAATGATAACCATAATAATAACAACAGTAACAGAGACAACAGCTCAGCAACGGCAACATCCACAAAAACAACAACGGCAGCAACAACATGGACAATATCAGCAGCACCAACAACAAATATAACCATAATAATCACATTACAGCAGTAACAGCAACAACAACAACCAAAAATATAACAATAATAACAACAGTAACAGAGACAACAGCAGCATCGGTAACATCCACAAAAACAACAGCGGCGACAACAAACAACATGGACCATATCAGCAGCAGCAGCAACAACAATAATAATGATATTACAACAGTAACGACTACATAACAGAAACATCAACAGCAAAAACAACAAAGTAACAACACCAATAATGATAACAATTGAAACAACAGCAACAACCAACAGCAATATCATACCAGGAATTAGTCCAGGTTATTAAAGCTAATTTTATTAAAATACTGATAGCAAACAATACTGTACCAGGTTGACTGTATCTAGCATGATTTGCTAGCATGTTGTATTTCTTTACAGATGGTAACTTCTTCACGAATGATCTACTGAAGAGATGAGGCGTACCGAAGTAGTTATCCGTTTCAGGAAGAGCAAACGTGAGGTTGTTTTTGTCGCCATAACGGTAGATGATATTTTGAAGTGTAGAGCCTCCCGTTTTGTGGGTCTTCAAAAGAACTACATCCTGATGAGGGTTGCACAGGTTAGCATCTTTAGCTACCGTTATTTTCTGGGTTGTGCTGTCCTGTAGTTCTCGTATTTCGGCTCTAGAGAAAAAATCAATTGTTTTCTTAACACATGGTTTCTAAAACACACACACACACACACTCATATATATATATATATATATATATATATATATATATATATATTTATATAAATATATATATATATATATATATATATAAATATATATAAATGTATATACACACATATACATATATATATTAATATATATATATATATTTATATATATATATAAATATATATACACACATATACATATATATTAATATATATTTATATATATATATATATATATATATATATATATATATATATATATATATATATATATATATATATATATATATGACATGTATTTTAAAAATGTCATGGAAAATGATGTTGTTTAACTTCTAATCTTTCAGTAGCGAATAATTCAAATATGCTTCAAAGTAAAAAAAAAATTGACTTAGACAACTTTAGCATTTTCTTACCGACTAGAAATCTGATCGTTTCTGATGATGACTTTTTCAGGATTCCAATTTGTAAACATCGATGTTGATAAGAACAATCCCATCGTAGCAACCAAAAATCCAAATATTCCCTTAAAGTTTGACATCATTTTCATGTGGAGTTCTTGTGTATCTTTTGAAATATCGCTATAACTTGATGCAGTAACAAATGTGGTACGTTCCACAGGAAGAACAATATGAGCGGGTTTCCAAATTGTTATTATATGGAGAACTTTCTACAATCAGTTAGTATTAATACATTACACGGCATTAGAAATACTGAGATGAGACACTTGATAGGTCCAATCATCGCCTTTAACGGCTAGCATCAGCAACGGTTTTTTTTTTCCAGGAGTAATCCACGGGTTCTCCCACCCAGAGTGGTCTTCCGAGAGATCCAAAACCGGAGCTTAACACAGATTACTTTGAAACAAACCGGACGTGTAAGTTATAAGAGATTTAGCAGTTTCGTGCTTTAACAGTCTGAACGTCACCATATAACCAGCTAACAGGCCCGCGGTAGTTATTGCAATCGACGTGTACCTTATACTGTGTGCAGTTACCGTACTATAGTTGATCGTTCCCAAACCCACAAGACTTGTGTGTATTACATTTGGATAATAAGGTCTATGAGGCAGCCACGGTGAGCAAACACACGCACACCTTTTAGATATCTATTGCATATTTTCAAGAAGGAAGTTAGTCTTAAGGAAAGCAAATTCTGTTGTTCAACTTCTAAGGTGTTAAAAGTTCAGTCTTGGTGGGCTATGCCTTATTGCATATTTCCATGAAAGGCTGAGAAAGGTGCTGTACCACCAAGGTCACAAGCGTGTGTGTTGGTCATCCATGCGTAACCGTGCTACCAGCTTGCAGTGAACTATCATATGACAGGTTGTTTGATTAGTGTCAATTTAACAACAGCAACCACAAAAAACACCCAAAATGTACCGTACTTGTGGAAAGTCTGTGTGTCAGTATAACTTGATAATAGGCCCTCTCGTCAAAAGTTGTCTAAGCTTCGGATTCGGTAGTGTCTTACTAAAAGACAAAGGCTTACACAGAATTCACAGGTGAGGGAGCCAAATCTTAACACCCCCTTCCTCCATTAAGGAAGGGCCATAAATGAATGGATGTATATTTTTATACAGAAGGGATGTGGTTGTGAGGTCGTGGTGGCGGCTCCTATGTAGAGGGATTGGGTTGTTGTGGGGTCCTCCTAAGAAATAGAACTGGACGTTTAGACGTCAAATGGTACATTATTAGTCATATGTAGACAATGAAGAAACCGATCCGCTGATACACACGGTTTATTCTTTTTGAAACGGTCTTTTAGTGGGGTCGGGAGCGGGAGAAGGGGGGGTGTGGTGCAAACCCCGAGGATTGGGATAGCTCTTCCCAGACTGAATGTTACGAACAAAACTTATGTTACGAACTGATGTTACGAACGACTGAAGATTGAGGTAATGAGGGTCATGCTCCTGCCCCCTCCTTTCAGCTTGTCACTGCTATAACTATAAATATATAAATATAAATATATATATATATATATATATATATATATATATTATATAAATATTTACTATATATACTATATATACTATTTAACTATATAATCATATATATTAAAATTGATCAAAGACATTTTAAAATATTACATATTCTTTGATATTTTAGGCTATTTTTCTGTATGTTATAAATGATGCTATAACCGACTATGTAACTAAGGTGACATCATTCCACAAGCGAACACGATCATATTTAGCTAAAATCTATTTAGCTGTTTAGCTAAAAATTTAACTAAGATCATAATTTTATTATTATTGTGGGAATCGATAACCGACCACTGCAATGTTCGGGGAAGCAGCCGGGTGACATAGGGAGCTACTGCCTCAATAGATGATTCGAATGATGGATTTCTTTGTGTGCAAATATTTAAAAAAAATAGAGTAACAAACGTAATATAATGTATATCAAATAATAGCTCTGTTTTGGATGGACTCTCATATTTGTGATTTTTTTTTTGTGTTCATCTTCATCTTCAGTGGCATGATTGTTAGTCAGAGGCTGTGAGTGATTACTCCAATATGATCCTGTTTTGTTCCAAGCTCAGGAACGAATATTGAGCACCGGATCAGAACTCTGATGAAAACACAAGGTGGATCAGAGGACAGAAGTGAACGAGGAACGTTCCCCTCCCCTTCCCTCCCCCAACTCGCCAACAAAAATAAAACAATGTTTTGAAAACACTTTTCATTATCAACTTTGATTTGTTGTTGAGGAAAATAATTCGCTACAATTAATTTACAAAAACGAGAATTCATATAAAACTGATTAATAATTTGCAGCATTTAAGTTTATTTAATTAAATCGGATAGAAAAGAATGTAATATTTCATATAATTATCTCAATATAGTTTTTTTTGTTAAGATTGAATATTCAGGTATTAGTCATTTAAAATAAAAAAAGTTCATGTAAAAAGGCAAACAATAAAATGTTGGGATCATTAATTACTTGATATTTAATCATTACTTGGACAAAACAAATGGTTTACTTTGTTTTTTAGTGACATTTACTACTTAACAATCTTACAATTTTATTTCAAAGATATTAATTCTAAAAATATTCAAAAGAAGAAAATAGAAGAAAGCGAAAATAAAATGTAATAAATTCATCAAAGCTAGGAGAAGGAATGGAGGAGGGGGGGGGGGGGGGGGAGATGGAGGGTTAGTTCTTACTTTGAAAAGTCTTTTTAGAAATTCCAAGAAAAAATATGAATAACAGCTTCTATAATTAGCTTTCATTTTAATGGTATATATGATCGAAGTGTTATAACAGCGAGATTACTTATTAATAAAATAATAATAAGTCCGTATAAATTTGGCCAAAAAAACCCCGCTTTTCCATTGAAATCTGCGTCGTCTGTAAGAGAAATAAAGAAACGTCTGTTAAGAAAAAGTCATCTTTTTTCCTTCTATTTTTCACAAATAAAAGGAAACTCGTGACAACAAGGGTTGTCATACCAGGCACCACGCCGGAGGTTCCCCGTCCAATGTAAGAACATCACCGCGCAGTCTTCGTTGTGGAGATTGTTGGGTTCCCAAGAGTCCCAGTTCGTGTACTCCGGTGGTGTCCGCATGTCATCGGTAACCCAGACTCCTTCAGAGGACAAAATATAAATAAAATTAAATAGTAACGGTTGCAGTTGCTAAGTCTTATTATGTCTTATGTACAGCATATTGTTAGGTAGCTTAATGTTGTTAATCCGATGAAACTTACCACATGAAATAACGATTCCCTTTACATGCAACTTCCCATTAGACTTTGTCAAGTACAGCCAATAAGTATAATACATAACTCACCAGAACCAGGTTTCCCTTTAAACGTTTGCATTGTCACAAGATCCTTTCGTTAACGTTATCATTATCATAGATATTTACTGTATAGAATCTTGATCATACATGTTGAACTTGAAGCTTATAGCATCAAACCCATCTACTTCGAGGAGAAGTGGAAAGTACATATATCAGCATATTTCACGTTACCGTTATGATGTTGAATAAAGTCTGACTTTGCAATGATGCATTGTCTTGATAAAACAACAAAGCACCACCAAAACAATTTCAATATAGGTCTATGATCTGGTTACCTTCATCAGCTTGATCCGTGATTCCAAGCCAAACAAATTCCGCATCAATACTTTCCATGGTCGTCCAAATAAATTCATTCTCGTAGCTACTATTAACTTGAAGCAGATGTCCCCCAATCCTTTCGCACGCCCGGCTGGCAGCTGACCAAATTTGTTCGTTTTCCATGAAACAATAATAATTGTCACTGTAGTAACTAGTCCAGCCGTCTTTACAGTCTGGGAATAAATCAAGTTAAAGAAGAAAGTATTCGATTTTTAGAATAAAATGGGGGAAGAAATTGTCCCTCAAAAGTTGAATTTGCTTAGCAAAATTGCTAAAAAGTGTCAACATCTTTTACGTTTTAAACTTTAAGCCACCATATCCCTCGTATCAGTAATATATCGTCAATTTTTTTCCGTTTTTTCCCCTTTCTTTTGGGTGAAATTTGAGGATCTTATGTTAAAATGCATCTGGCAATAGTTGAGTGGGTGATGTCATCAGGGGTCAATCGATATGAACAAAATAAGGATTTGTTTGTCTTTTATAATTTCATTGGAGAGAAAGCAAAAGTTGTGAAGAATACACAAAACACGTACGTGTCATTGTTGGGACAGACTGTGGAACAGTGTGAGTAGATAAAACCGTATCTGCCAAAAAGAAAGTAGAAGAAGAACAACTTTAAAAAGATAAAATATATCGATATTTCTTGCAGGGCAGTCAACTGTCTATATGTCAAGCATTTACCTAGATGAAAAGTTGTTTTCTCTCTTTAAGTTTAAATTTAATAAAATGATATGATCAGACGTTTCCCATCTGTTACTGGAAATAACGTATACTATATATATACTCTTAATTTGAAAGAGTCGGTATTCGTACTAGTTGGGTGTGTCTATACTGGGATCACGTTTCCGATGCGTGATTTCAGAGTTCCTATCAGGAAGAGATTGTTAGCACAAGTCAGGTCTATAACATATAGAGTGGAAGCAGCTCGACTTCGGAAGAGATCAATTGACAATGAAGTCACTCTTCGACTGATAGCATTGATCTTTACTATACTCTAAGAAATGCTCAGCCTAGACAGTTCTCAAGACTGAGTGATTTTTTTTTTACATATTTCTAATTAATATTTGAAACATAATTCCGCCTTTCAATCAAATGAATTCACTCTTTCTTTTACTACATGAAGTATTGGTCTGTATATTTGTCCGTTCATTAGAACGTATCGTATGCTACTAATATTTTTGATCAACCACAACACCACATGAAAATGTTGCATCATTCGATATCGACGAATATTTTATATCTAATAAAAGCTGAAATTGGATTGCATGGAATCTTTGACTGGTATACGTTGATCTTTGTGGTCAGATGCTAACATAGTTAATTTTCAAACAGTGCAGGGAACTTAGTCTGTGACATTGTTCAGGATATGATGAGATTTAAGTCAATCAAATTGAAGTGTTCTCATTTGATAAATTTGATGAAAAACTATATAACTGCCTGAATATTATTGAGTATTATATTAAATACTGCAAGAAAACTTATCGTGGACAATATCAAAGAATGAAACTCTTACTCCCACTTTGCGGGAAGTAAGAGTTATAATGCCATAATGTAAACCCATTTACCTCTATGACATTTAATTTTAGTTGATTATTAACGTCACATTACGTAATGATAACGCCAGTAGTTCATATTTAAGGAGTGAAATTAAGATACAACGTATAAATATGTATAAAGCGATTATCTATTGATGATTCGCTATAATCGGGTTTGACATTAGCACCGAAACGGTTAACTTTCCATTGCTTTTGTTACAAATGTGGCAGATGCCATTGTTTTGTTTACACTGACAGTAACTATATATAATTAGCAGTAAATAAGGGGTTAATCAACGTTCTAGCGTGCGTTACTCACAGAATAAATGCACGATCGGGGATAATGCAAGCGATGCACGAGGGCGGAGCCCGAGTGCATCCAGCGATAGCATTAACACTACCATTTGTGTGGGGGAAAAATCATAAAACAAAACATTTTTGGTTACATATAACCAAAGATTTATTAAAGTGATGCCCCGTAATTTTACCGTGCGTTACTCACAGGATTAACCACGGTCAGCTGACCTGAATGGACCAATAGGATTTGGGAATCTTTACTAAGTATGAATGAACATACAATAATAGTCTATAGTAAAATATATAACAGCGGTGGTCTTTTTGGCAACTGACCAATATCGGCTTTGCAAACTGCACCATTCAATGACGAGCGGCAGGAAACGTCGTTCCATTTCCCTTCGTGGTAATAGTATATCTCAACGCAGTCCTCGTGTTTTCCACCGTCGGGCATGCCGGGATACCAATTAGTGTAGTTAATCTATAAAACAAAAAATACGACAAATATGTAAGCCGTCATTATCATAATTATATCAATTCATTAACTTTATAGTTCATAATTAGAATCAAACGAAGATCCTGCAGCGCGGTAAATCGAAACGTCAGTTTCTCAAACGTTCGTTTTTCACCAGCTTTTTTTTTAAAGGTTGACTCATGTTTAAATTGTTGTCCCAAGCTCTTTATTTCTCTCTTTATCTCTCTTTGAATTATTGAATACCGTCATCCCCAAGGCAATAACGTTTTTTAGCTTGTCTTTAATATTGAAAAGACAAAAACAGAGACGTTTTAATCAGGCGGAGGGTATAGCGTTTGGAGGAGGGATTTTCCAACTCAAACGTTTAAACTAGTCTATCTGAGCTTCAAAACTGTTAGACTGCAGTATCGACTTAAGTGTAGCCTTGGTTGTACCCCCATGGCAAAAATTTTCCTTCATAACCCTTCATTTGATGTAATTATAAATTCAAAATGGCTGCCGTCTTGTTCGACTTATCTAAAGAAGGTTTGGTAAGCAAGACGACCAACATATAACAGTTGCCTTATTAGCTGATTATTTCCAAATGTTCATATATTTCACTTATTTTTGTCATGGTTTTTTTTTGTGTTCACTAATTAGAAATGAGAAATATGTACATGTCTTAACACAGGTATCGCTTTGAATGCATTTTATCACCATGTTACTTTTTTTTTTAAATTTGAGTGAGTGAGACCTGATCCATTTGAGACTGAACTGGAAATTGGTCAACGCCGGAAAACAAAATATTTACCGCAGTTGAGTCTGTGTTCTGCCAGCCATCGTAACCATCCTTGTCGATGTATAACCTCATTCCAATATAGTAAGATTGTACGTCGGAAGTTAGTAAAGCTGGAATCAGAATTGAAAACATCTATATATATATATAGTGGAGGACGTAGGAAAGTTGAAGTGTTCTATGTAATATATATATATTGTTTATATATAATATATATAATGTTTATGTGTATAATATATAATGTTTATATGCAATATATATATATTGTTTTTTCTTTTCTTTTCTTTTCTTTCTTCATGGAGTCTTCCACACTGTTAAGCTTTAAAGCTTTATGGAAGACTTCCCTCCACTTTGTACTTTTGTGGCAAACAAATAAATAAATAAATGTAATAAAAGAAAATGGATAGCACTCGGTATTTAGGAACAGCTTAATAATTACAAGTTGTCTTAATTTACCTACATGTATTGTTCTCTTGGAGATAATTATTTTCTAGTTGGATTTTAATGATATCTCTGAGTTCCTATTAGCTTGATCAAAAATGATACTTTCTCCAAGAAGTAGTCCCGAAGATGGAGTTTAGACAAAATGTAAAATGAAAAAAAAATTGTATCCACCTCTCAACACAATTCCCTTTATATTTAACCTTGGATCACGTGATCAGGACGGTGTTACGTCAAGAGTTGCAACACAAGTAACACGAGAGATACTTAACATTTGACCTTAATTAGTCACTCTGTTCCACAACTGTATATTGAAGACATGGAATAACGAAAGGAACATCTATTTTGCCTCCCCCCCCCCTCTCCAAAAAAAAAATGGAACAAATGAATCCAAAATATTTCTTGTAGATATAATTCATCATACACTTACAATAAATAAAACGCTGTTCTTTGTCGCTATGGATACTAACGAGTTGTCCTCCATGGCTTCCGCAGTATCGTTCCGCATCCAAAAACTCCCCAGCACTCGTTTTAATGAAGTAGCAAGATTGGTCGAAATAATGCCATTCATGAGGGCAAGTATTATCTGAGGATGAACAGAACCGACTATGAACAGTATGCTGATGCAATTAAGATTATAGATATTATATATAGATTATAGATATATTAATTATAGATATACATATATATATATATATATATTAAATATATATATATAGATATATATATATATATATAGATATATATATATAAATATATATAGATATATATATATATATATTTATTTATATATATATATTTATTATATATATATATATATATATATATATATATATATATATATATAATATATATATATTGAGAGAGAGAGAGTTATATATATATATATATATATATATATATATATATATATATATATATATATATATAAAGAGTTATATATATAGATACATATATATGTATGAGTTCAATGAGTGTGCCTTACCTTCTACATCTATAAACCCATTAATATCAGTAGCATAGTTCGCATAAGTTGGTAATTCAGTTGAATCGAAAACTGAAGAGATAACATATTTTGGAAAATTAATCAACAAAGAAAAATAATAAACTTGAAAAGAGGAAAAACACATTTATGAAAGGAATATTATGATACGCAAACGTTTTTTTAATTCAGTTGTTAACAACTTTTCCGACTATAGGAAATCATTTCGCAAACCATTGTTATCTATATACTCATAGTTTTTTTTTGGGGGGGGGACCAAAATACATTATTAAAAATCCCCGAAAAATTACAAAAACAGAAAAAAAAAACGTCAAAAGCGTTTCCTTTGGTTCAAGATTTAGTACTGTGAATATATATCCTTGCCCTCTGGGAAGTATATGACCACACCTATGATCTTTCAAACTTGTTGCTTGGTTCACATCTTGTCACAATGGTAACTTGTTTTAAAGGCACTTGCACCGATTGGGAATATTAACTAAAGACTTGCTATCGTTCCATCATATTCCAAGATCAAACAATAAAGAGTTGAAAGATAGCAATAACAATGACAATGAAGATACCAGAGTCCGGGATGGTCGTAACGTTTGCCACAGGACCACTTCTTGAAATAACACCGTCCGAATTGATTACGAAACCGTAGATAAATCCCGTGGTTTGTATTTGTCTTGGTATCGAGTATCCGCAGACTGAACTCCATATCTCTGTGTCGTTCAAGACCTAAACAATACATAATGTGAATCATGAACTAATCAGTTCAAACTGTGTAACTTAATATAACTAAGATAAGATAAGGGACAATGGTAGAGGGTGTGCGTTGGTGGGTGGAAGAGGGGTAGGAGGGGGTCGGGTTGGAGTAAGTGGGTTTCTTGAATACAGCTCTCACGTAGGAGGAGGTTCAGAACAATAACAATCTTATGGACTTATTTAAAAGACCAACCACGCCTCAGAATCATGACACAATTTCCATCTAAAGTTTCATATTGCAATTGTTTTATGAAGGCTTTTCGGCAAATTCACGGTATCTGGTCAAGCTTCTGAATATAAAATAATTTTACCACCAGAGTTTCCCTTAAATTCATGCCCGTCCAATGATCTGTTAGCGTAACAGAAGCGTATACGCACTAAAGGCGATTGATACCAGAGAACATACGTTTTCTATATATATAGCGCCATGTCAGGAGGCCAAGGAGGACCCGGTGCACATCTACAAAGACTGCAGAGCTACTCACCATTTTTTTTGGGGGGGGGGGGGGGTAAACTGTGCAGCCGTTTAATGTTCTCGTTTACTTATTCTGTCAAACGAAGTTCTCATATCGAGGGCTATTTACTTATATTCAATATAATAACAATAATAACAATCAGGAACACCTCCAGTTATTTTATATTATGTTAATATGATGGGGTTTCTTCTATTTAATGGCCCTTTTTTGAGTTGATCTATGGATACTTTGTACAAAACTATTCTGCATTATAAAGAAATTACCTCTATGGAATCATATAGACAAGAACTATGATACTCCCATTCATATTCTAGTAAATCGACCATGACCACGTGACCCACAGATTTCGTCACGTAATAGTAACAATGACTGTGTCTCTCGTAGTCTACGTAGGAAGTAGTAGGACTGATTTCTGCATCATCAGAACTGATGTAAGCAAAGCAATCTGTAAGAAAAAACATAAAATATAAATATGTTAAACTGTGTGTATATGTATATATATATATATATATATATATATATATATATATGTGTATATATCTATATATATATATATATATATATATATATATATATATATATATGTGTATATATCTATATATATATATATATATATATATATATATATATATATATATATATATATATATATATATAGGAATAACGGAAAAACTGTTAAACAACTATTCTGCATTAAGAGAAAGGCTGGATCTCGAGTGAGATACAATAATTGAATTAATTAAGTGAATGGAAGTAAAACAGCCAATGTTTGGTTTCTGCAGAGCTTTCGAGCAAAACTAGCTCTTCTTCAGTGCATGATCACCGAAAGTGACAAGGAGTAGCAGGAATTGAAACTATTTTATAGAGAAGATGTCGGCATGGCAGGGGCGGATGCAGGATTTTTGACAGGGGGGGTCTGACTGGTCCAGCCGCGCCTGATCGAAAGACTATCTAAGCGGAGCGCCACCATCGGTTGGCGCGGAGCGTACCCTAAAATTTTTGGCTTTACAACCCCCCCCCCCCCCGCGTGCACGCGTGCACACTATAGTTCATTTGACGGAAAAGACACACCTGGCTGACTTGTAAGGATAACCGCCCTTCTGACGTCCTACATGTTTAAAATTGGCGTTTAATTTAATTATTTTTTCTCTCTCTCTTTTTTTCTCTCTCTCTTTTTTTTTCTCTTTTTTTTTGTCCAAGAGCAGGGGGGTCCGGACCCCCTGGACCCCCCCTGGATCCCCGCCTGCATGGTTGTAAAGGCAAAGCGACATACAGATTTCTGCTGAATTGAGCAGAAGTTTTAGAAATTCGGATTATTTTAATCCTCGTCGGATTATTACCGATTCCGTCGTAATTGTAAAGGAATTGTTTTGGTTTATCTGGGACGGCAAATCGTTTCTGATGTTTAAACCGAATGGTGCCGTGGTCTTTAAGTTTAGTTCCCAGAAATTTTCTTTCGCTTTCCTAGATTTATCTGTCCAAGAATCGTTCTGGTCAATGGCAATAACACGCAAATTCTCAATTGAATGATTTTGGAGATTGAAGTGATTTGCAACAGGTTGGTAGATCTTTTTTGTTTTGATCGCCGATCTATGTTGTGTCATTCTCATTCTGAAAGTGTTTTTTGACTCTCCAATGTATTGTAAGTTACAAATATTGCAGTAGATGAGGTAAATGACATTTTTGGATAGGCAGTTAATTTTGTGCCGAATTTGGAACGTGCGTTTGGTTTGGTTGCTCTGAAAGGCCCCGGTCGAATCGACAAGTAAGCACGTTTTGCAATTTTGTGTACAGGGCGATGATCCTGTAGTTTCTGTTTTGCTTTCCCCTAATGGGGTGTCATCCCGGAAGGATGCCCGAACTAAGATATCCCGTAGGTTGCTGGGTCTTTTAAAAACGATGACAGGTAATTCTGGGAAAACTGATTTCAGGCGTTCGGTGCCTTGAAGTAGGTGAAAATTCTTCTGAATGATATTGGCCAGTGGTGGGAGACCAGGGTGGTATTCAGTAACCAATGGTGCCCTTTTGGAACTGGTTTGACGAGTTTTGTACGTCAATGTTTCGGTACGGGGTTTGCTTTTAGCCTTTTTGATGGCATTTTCAATAGTACCCCGAAAATACTGTCTGTTTAGGAGGTGTTGTGACAGTTCTTTAGTGCGTGAATCAAAATCGACTTCAGAGGAGCAAATGCGTCGAATGCGCAACGCTTGACTGTATGGAATATGTTTGGTACAGTGACGTGGATGGCAACTGCTTGGTAAGAGGTAGTTGTGCTTGTTCGTGGATTTATTGAACAAGTCTGTTTTGAGTGAACCATTTTGCAGGGTCACAGTGGTGTCCAGGAAGTGAACGCCATGTCCAGAAAAATCAGCAGTGAATTTGATAGTGTGATGAAACGAGTTTATGTCATCAATGAAGAGTTTTAGATTTGCCTCACCATGGGTCCATATCATAAAGATATCGTCAATGTAACGTAACTACGTGTGTGGTTTCAAGTTTTGTCGAGATAGAAATTCTTTCTCGAGGTTTCCCATAAAGATGTTGGCAAAAGACGGTGCCATTTTGGTGCCCATTGCGGTGCCATGAATTTGGAGGTAGTGTTTGTTGCCAAATACCAGATTATTGTTGTCAAGATGAGTTGCATTAATTTGGCCAATTCTTTCTTCGTGGGGGTTTTGTCACGTTTCGGTTTGAATGCTTTTGTGCAGGCCGAAATGCCCTCTTCGTTAGGGATATTTGTGTATAACGAAGACACATCCAAGGTGACTAGCAGAGTTGATAAGGGAAGATTTTTTATTTCCCCAATTTTCCGGATGAAATCCGTTGTGTCCTGCACATAGGACGGTAGGGCCGAAACAAGAGGTTGGATGAGGAGATCCACGAATTTGGACATTTTTTCAGTCGCTGTACCATTACCCGATATTATGGGCCTCCCGGGATTGCCTTCTTTGTGAATTTTAGGCAGAAAATAAAAGCGACCAGGTTTTGGGTAGTTTTCCAGGAGGTTTTGGCCTAACTTGCGGTCAATGGAACCGTTAGAGACTGTCTTTTGGATGACTCTTTTCACGTTTTGTGTGATTTCTTGAGTAGGATCAGAATCTAGGAGTTTGTAGTGTTGAGGGTTGCCGAGTAGTCTGTTGGCTTCCTCTCTGTAGAATTGTTTGCCCATAGCGACAATTGCAGAACCCTTGTCGGCTGGCTTCATGACAATGTCATCGCGCTTCCGGAATTCATGAATGGCCTGTCTCTCAGTTTTGTTGAGATTGTCGCGGAAGTCTGGGGCGGAGGTCTGTGTTTTAACATCCTCTTCAATGGCCGAAATAAATGATTCAAGAGGCGCACAATGGGCCTTGGGTGGATTCCACGAGTTTTTTGGCTTAAAATTGGAATGCAAGTCGTTGGTTTGTGGCGTGGTGTTATTGCCATTTTCGTCGGCAAAAAATTCACGGAGACGTAAGCGTCGATAGAACAAATTTAGGTCAAGAGAAAGTTTCTGAGCGTTAACTTGCCGTGGTTTAGGGCAAAAATTTAGACATTTGGAGAGTAGGTTTGTTTCTCCTGCCGAGAGTTGGCAATCAATGGTAACAACTGCACTTTTGGTGGTGTTGCATGCGGTCGGTATCTCTTTCCGACGGAATCTGCGAGACCTGGTTCTTTTTGAGGTTTTAAGTTGAGTTTAACCAGATGAGTTATAGATATATATATATATATATACATATATATATATATATATATATATATAAATATATATATATAAATATGTATATATATGTATTTATATATATAAATATATATGTATATATATATATATAAAGATGTTTATATATTAATATATATATATATATATATATATATATATATATATATGTTGATACTAGATGAGACTAGTGGGACACTAGTAGTTGTTACTCGGAGTTTCACGCGTTATAGCGATCTTCAGACAACTTCGGACATAGAGCACTCTGCGCCAAGATAGACGCCAACCTACACTATATATATATATATATATATACTTATAATTGAAATCGTAATGAGTTGGAAAATCAAGAACAGTGAAAAAACTTCCAGCCTCCACGCCTCCCACTTGATATGCGGACACCCTAACCATTAGGCAATGGACGCTGATTGTATGCTAAGAGGTTCGAAACCGGTGAGGAAGGTCGTCGTTCCAGTGTAGGCGTTATGTCACCTGTATCGAACAATACTAGTTTTGTTTCGGTGACATATTTTGCTTTACCCTAAAGATCAAACATGATGCTAACCAACTCGAAATCATTTGTGATTCCTAAAGCCGGATCTCGAAAGACCACCGTACGAACTTTATCCACGCACTATACGTAATAATTATAATATGTAAAAAAACAATTACTAGCGTAGCCTAAATATAACCTACCTGGTAAATTTGTAACCAAATTTCCATATTCATCATATATCCCTGTTCAAAAGAAAAAAAAAAGACCGAGAGTGTGTAAACTTCCATAAAGCTACTTTTCCAGACGAAGTAGAGACCTAGCAATATTAAAACGCTGGTTGTATGTGCACATATTACATTGAATTGTAAACAAAAACAAAGACCCAAACTGTTACAAACCGAAGCCAAATTCAATTTGAAATAGCAAGTTGGTAGTAAGTGCTGTATAGCCTGCATTATCTATCATATATTGTTTGAATCTATACAGCACACAGGTGATTGGCCTAAATCAGCTTGTTATATACTTGTTTTGTATATGCTCGTCTTCTACTTTTGAGAACTGTGGTTTTATCTATAATATACGTATTTGGACGTTGTTGAATCTTAACCACTTAATGAGCGGATCCATGATATCAAAAAAAGGAGGAGTTTGGACCAGCTGTCGTTGAAGTCAACTCTGTGTATACCATCATCACCACACACCCGATGTATCATCATCACCGCACACCCGGTGTATCCTCATCACCATACACCCAGTGTATCATCATAATCACCATACACCCAGTGTATCATCATAATCACCATAAACCCGATGCATCATCATCACCACACACCCGGTGTATCATCATCACCATACACCCAGTGTATCATCATCACTATACACCCGATGTATCATCATCACTGACACCGATGCATCATCATCACCATACACCCGGTGTATCATCATCATCACCATACACCCGGTGTATCATCATCAGCATTATATATACCCAGCATATCATCATCATACATCACACACATATATCCAGACTAACATAAACCTGGAATATATGTTTGATATATATATATATATATATATATATATATATATATATATATATATATATATATATATATATATACATATATATATATATATATATATATATCTTCCCCTTCCCCCTTATAAATGGAAAGGTCCACTTACTATAAGTTTCACTTGTGGAAAAATGCTCTGAATCAGCATCGTCTGTGGAAATCAAAAATAATGAAAAAGAAAAAGTGACTATAAACGATGATATTGGCTATATTATTCTTGCGCAGTCTGACGTCGCTAAAAATGCCGAATCATGAAAATATAATAAAAATTATTAGTTACCACCTTATTTTATAACTATTGCTGAATTTCAGTTTTGAGATGAGGCCTATGTTCTGTTACCCTAACAATGTAAAATAAAAATATTTAATTGACATGGAAGAAATGATTTATTGGCACCTGACGTCACCAAACTATTTTTTTTGCTTCCATTTGAAAATGTTACTCAATTTCGGCAGAATTGTGCCAAATTGAGCTTAAAATATGATTTGTTGTCCTATTCATTTGAAGTGTTGGATTAGAATCCATGGATTATTTTGTTACATCTTGCAGTCTCCACCACAACACCCTACCTTCTCCTACGTCCCAGAACAGCCCCTCCCACTTTTCCACCTCCTACGGTTGCATGCATGTATGTAATGAAATCTGAACCAAAGTAAGAGGTTTGTAAGAACAAGATAATTAAAAACTAACCGGTAGGAGCCAAAATCGATTTGTCAAGAAATATCACATCTGCTCTGAACCCCGTTCGGCCGACGCTTGCATCCGATTTAAATACTAGCAACATCTCGTTGCCAGAATTACGTACGACAAAGGACTCTCGATGACCGCATAGAGTTTGTTGTAGATTGTCAACAGAAGGAGAAAGACCAGCATAAACCTAAACGAAAGTATATGACAAGAAAGTGTGCATTTTTTGATTGACCGAATTCATACTTTTCATGCGACTGTAGCTTACCTTGATGGTATTCCCATTGCGGTGCCAAAACGAAACATAAATAGTTTGTTTAGTTTGCCTGATGATCGCCCTGTAAAATATGCGTGAAACTAGGAGTAACAAATTAATTTGATGTGAATTATACATTTGAAAGGTTCTAGTAAACTTGTTTTTTTTTATCATTGGACGGTGTCCTTGTCATCGCCAAGCTCCTCGAGTTATCACGAGTCCCTTCGCAATTAAGGGAATACATGGTGTATACACATGATCACTGCTAAAAGTAAATGAGAAATATTATTGTGAATTGTGTATGTAAACATGACCAGGTAATATACACATTACCTAACCAAAAGGATGAGAAGTAATCAAGCTAATATTTTGTTTCATAAAAGTCTCCTATATAAGACACAGCGTGGGCTTCGACAACCAAAGAACTGGATCCAACTCTCAACCCCACTACCTTTATACATCGATACTCTAACCGTAAGATCATGACTGTGTTAGAGCAGTTGACCCGTGCATAATGTCGGTTAGCCATCTATCGTGAATTCTGTATCTTAACATATACTGATACTATACACATGATCTTTACCTAGAGGTTGAGAAGTGATCATACTATTTATTGTTCACCACAATGTGTAGGTCATTAGGGTCAGATATGAAGTAGGCCTATACTTCTTTGTTTTTGTAAAATATTGTAAGGAAGTATTAGAAACATGTATTCGCTTTTTTTTACTCTATATTTATCAAACATATTCAATGAGACGTCATTGTGTAACATTTAATGTAGCTAACGTATACATTTAGTGAGTTCGTGTGCTCGATTTGGATGCTAACATGGTTGCGTGTACTCCTCCGTAATACCGCTGTTTTGACTGTACTGGCGTATTCTGGTCGTTTTAAAGCAACAGGTAGTAGAAAAAATTAAAGAAAAAATATGAAATAACAATTATTGCTCACAACAATATTTAGTCAGTAGAATCTTATGTACTTTAAGTACTCAGTGTCGATATTGAAAGGAATATTTCGGGTTTCAGAATTTTACTACGGATACGATAGGGTTGTCTGTACTCGTAGATATATTTTGTACTAGGTTACGATAGGGTTGTCTATACTCGTCCTTACACTTTGTACTAGTGTATGATAGGGTTGTCTGTACTCGTACTTGTACTCTATACTAGGATAGGATAGGGTTGTCTGTACTCGTACTTGTACTTTGTACTAGGACACGATAGGGTTGTCTGTACTCGTGCTTATACTTTGCACTAGGATACAATAGGGTTGTCTGTACTAATACTGATGAAAGATATATACTAGTGCAAGTTGGGGTACTCCTAGCCTTCTTTTCATACCCGTACACACATACCAAGAAGAATGTTTAGAATTACTCGTACTCATGCTGTTGCCTTACTAACGTATTCGCGAAGTTTAGCGTAACATTTAAATCATCGCAATAGTAGCAATAGTTAATAACTTATGGCCTAGTTAGTTATTGAAACAGAAAACGCAATTCAAATCATTGATAGTGTTAGGAAGTTCCTTTCTTTTATATTTACCTTAAGAGAGTCATATGAGCATTCAGTGTGATCTTCCAGATTAAACGTATGAAAAGTGAGTTGAATCATTTTGTCTACTGGCGCCTGAATAGTGTAGGTACATTTGCTAAGGTTCGGGTAGTCCTTTGGGTAGTTCGGTGACGTCATGGTAGCGCCATTTTGATCTAATAGTTGATTGCACTCTGTGTACAAGCAGATGTAAAAATATACCGAATAATCAAAATCCATTGTTCAAACAATATCAGTTGAGTAAAGCCTCCCGAAATAATGAAAAGTGAGGAAATCTCCATTCCCCGCCCGACGCTACTGCAATGCGACCCACTAATCAGGCCCCTAACATTTATCATAAGACCAAACATGAAGATTGAAACATCGTAGGATCTCTCTTATTTACTATAGTTATACATAAAACGTGCTCAGGTTTCTAATGACGCTCTTCACATTTAAACTTCAGCAAGCAACAAACTAATATGTTTGTCATGACGGAATCTTTAGCTTTTAGTAAGGTTTACGTTTGAGTTTCAGTTTGACGTAGTATTACACTTCACTGCAGCTGTTGCAATTGTTTTAAATGCAGCTCCTCAAAATTATACCCAAGTTTAGTGATGGAATCGGTAGCTTGAATTAAGTATAATGTTTTAGTTTCCAGATGGCAAAAAAATGACATTACACGGTTTATATTAAAGCATAAAACGTTATGCAAATTAGGGACTGATTTAAAAGGATTCGGTTGAGGCTTATTAACGAATAAACCGAAACCTGTAACATATTATGTTATATGGTTTTGATGACCGAATCTAAAGCTTGAAATACATTTTTCGCTTTAGGATAAGGTGATAAACCATTACAATGCAGTCTTTATACATATATTATGCAAATTAGTTTCTACTAACGTAAAGATGTTTCGATTATTGCCAATAAATCTCCACCAGTAACAAGTAGATGATATTTTAGTAACGGAATCAACAGCTTTTAGTCTCTTTCATATCTTAGTTTCAAGGTGAAAATTAAATCACACTTCATAAGTTATTTGAAGACTAATTTAACAGTTGGCTAGGTTTACGGCTCTGCTATGATGATATTTATTTTCCTATCACAAATACAAGTAGTTTTACTTCCAAACGTCGCCGTTTTCTTTATTTATATATAAAAACTTATTTACTTTAATATTCTCAACGACTTACCTTCGGCACGACTTAAAAAGAGACCAAAACCGAACAAAAGAAAAATGAAATCACTGAAATCCATCTTAAGAAAACCTTCTCTCGTTTCGTTCCTTTCATGAAGAATAATGGAGCAGTTACATCGAATAAGTTTCAGCTATACAGGGCGATCGTGTATCAATGAACTAATTTTAATACAAATTTCTATCAGTTTGTATGAACTTTGTCTTAGCTATGATTGATATTTACTAGACAAGAACAATAACAGGATGCTGACCGCATGAAAACTTGTAGGTGCCGTGAAGAACATTATGATGTCTCCGTCTATATGTTGACAACGTTGTAAACGTCTATGTGATCATAAATGAAGCTGGGTGTTAAAACGAAATGAAAAAAAAGTCTAAAACGTTCGATTACTTGTTAACTATATTAATTGATTGGTCAAAACCCTTACCTGCCGGGTCTATTGTGGTAAACTCATTAATATCTGTAGGATAGTTCGCATAAGTTGGTACATTAGTTGAATCGGACACTGAAAAGATAAAATCTTTTAAAACAAATTATCAACACATAAGAAAGGAAGTTACTGACAAAGAGGAAAAACACATTTATAAAAAGAATATTTACTCAAACGTTTCTTATTCAGTGGTAAAAAATAATGAGACAAGGAAATCATTTTTCAAAACAATTTTAACTGTAAACATGATTTTTTTTTATTCTTTGGCCAAGAAACATATTTAAAATTCCCGAAAAATACAAAAGATCGAAAAACGTCAAGAGTTTTGCCTTTGGTGCAAGATTTAGTTCTGTGAATATATATCCTAACCCTCATGGAAGTCTAAGACCACACCTATGATCTTTCAAACTTGTTGCTAGGTTTACATCTTGTCACAATGGTAACATGTTTAAAGGCACTTGCACCGATTAGGAATATTACCTAGAGACTTGCTACCGACCTTCAAATACCAAGGTCAAACAATAAAGAGTTGAAAAATAGCAATAACAATGAAGATACCAGAGTCCGGGATGATCCTAACGTTTGCGAGAAAACCACTTGTTGAATAATAACTGTTCGATCTGAATATCATCTTCAAACTGGTTCCCGTGGTTCTTATTTGTCTTGGTATCGAAAATCCACATAATGTATCCACTAACTGGTCGCCATCGTAGACCTAAAATATACATAATGTAAATGATGAAATAATCAATCCAAACTATTGGAAAAGCAAATAGTTATTCTGACAAGTCAATTTGTCATTGTACCGTCATAGAAACAGGAATAATGTTACTACGTGACAGTGATAAATACAATATTTCAATGGTGTAGTGTACGTGTTGAGGGTGGGGTGGGTGGGTGAGTTTCCCTTAAATCATGCCAGTCCATTGATCTGTTGGCCTCACAAGCGTGACAATTAAGGGAGTAATACCAGAGAACAGCCGTTTTCTATGTAGTGCCATGCCGGGAGTAATCAATCGTGAAAATGCTCAACAAATTCTAGGGAGAACCCCGAGCACCTCCACAGGAACCGCAGTAATACAACACCACACTATTTTAGTTAAATCATGGATCCGTCCCTGCTCTCATTTACTTATTCCGTAGTACAAAGTCCTCATATCTCGAACGCTTTCTTTTGAATTATACAAAGCTTGTATGAACTTAATTTCCAAAAAATACCAATCAGGAAAACATTCTATTATTTTATATTATGGAAGTATTATTTAGTTTCTTCTTCTATTTTGGGCCTTTTGTGTGCAATTTGCTCTGACCGAGGACTTGATCTATGGAAACTTTGTACAAAACTGTTCTGCACTATAAAGAAATTACCTTTAAAGAATCATATCTACAATAACGATCATACTGCACTGCAAACTGAAAGAAATCCACTGTGATCACGTGACCCACAGGTGCCTCCACGCGATAGAGACATAAGACGTTGTTGCCGTAGACATCGGGGAAATTAGGAGAACTGATTTGTTCATCAGAAGAACTGACGTAAATGTAGCAATCTGTGGGAAAATGCATAAAGTATATATATATATATATATTTCTATCTATTCATTCATTCGTCCGTCCGTCCGTCCGTCCGTCCGTCCGTCCGTCCGTCCGTCCGTCCGTCCGTCCGTCCGTCCGTCCGTCCGTCCGTCCGTCCGTCCGTCCGTCCGTCCGTCCGTCCGTCCGTCCGTCCGTCCGTCCGTCCGTCCGTCCGTCCGTCCGTCCGTCCAACCAACCAACCAACCAACCAACCAACCAACCAACCATCCATCCATTATCTATAAATCTTAACGAAGCAAGCCTATTTTCACGTAACTATCTATTTATTAATTTAGTCAAGTATACTCGAACTGACGGAAGTTCTGAAGGGACAGACGTTGGACTAGTAGTTGAAGTTATATTTAGCATGTCATAACATGGCATCTTGAAAAGTAAGTCGAGTTTTTTTTCGTCGAGTTAAAGAGCCAAGACAACTTGACGAAAATTATCAAGTTTTCCGAGTTGCTGAGCTCGTCCATATGTCACGCTAGCGTTACTTAACAACTCGATACATACCGTAGTCTATACTTTCTGACGTGTTTTACCAAGACGGTGAGTCTACAACTCGTCTCTCCCTTCAAGAACACCGAACAAACCTTGTCCACATACCACGTAATAACAATATTTAAATAACAATGACTAGCCAAGCCCATATATAACCTACCTGGTACCGTCAATGGAGTTGTAGCATAATTTCCATATTTATAATCTATCCCTGTTCAAATGAGAAATAAAACGAGACTGTGTAAGCTTGCGAAAAGCTACTTTTCCAGACGAATGAAACACCTGCGATAAGTAAAAACTTTGGTTGTGTGTGAATTTATTACATAGATAAGTAAACATAATAAAAGTACACAAAAACATTACTAACCGAAGCCAAACTCAATTTGAAATGTCAAGTTGGTAATAAGTGCTGCATTATCTTTCATATATTGTTTGGCTCTTGACTTGATATATTGACTTGATATTGCACTCAGAAAATTTGTCTAAATAAGGTTTTTTTTTTCATTGAATTAAAAATCAAAATTTGTGTTCGTCTCCTTCTTTTGCGTACCGTGTCTTACATATGATTATTTTGACGTTTATCATTTTTAACTATTTACGGAGCGGATCGACGAATTAAAAGTACAAAGGAGTGTGGACCTGCTGTCGTTGGAGTCAACTCTGTGGCCCTAAACACCCTGTGTATCATCATTACTATACACCCGGTATATCATCATCCCTATACACACGGTATATCATCATCACGATACACCCGGTATATCATCAACACTATACACAAAGTATATAATCATCCCTATACACCCGGTATATCATCATCCCTATACACCGGTGTATCATCATCCCTACACACACGGTATATCATCATCACGATTCACCGGTGTATCATCATCACTATACACCCGGTTTATTATCATTCCCATACACCCGATATATCATCATCCCTACACACACGGTATATCATCATCACGATTCACCGGTGTATCATCATCACTATACACCCGGTTTATTATCATTCCCATACACCCGGTATATCATCATCCCTACACACACGGTATATCATCATCACGATACACCGGTATATCATCATCCCTATACACACGGTATATCACCATCATGATACACCGGTGTATCATCAGCACTATACACCCGGTATATCATCATCATTCATCACAAACATATCCAGACTTACAAACACCCTGGAATATATTTGTGACATCTGCGTTACCCTCTTACCCTTTTAAAAGGTAAATGTCCACTCACCATTAGCTTGAGTTGTGAAAACATAATCTGAAACGGTTTCGTCTGTGGAAATCAAAATAATAAAAAGGAAAAAGTTACTATAAACGTTGAAATTAACTACTTCATTGTTGAACAGTTGACGTCGCTAAAAATGCAACATCTTGAAATTATCATAAATTTATTATTTACTTACTTTTTTATCTGTTTATTTATGACATAACTCAATTACAGTTTGAAGATAATGGTCATATTCTATTTCATAACAATTGGAAATGAACATTAAATTAAAATGGAAGAAAGTATTTATTGGCACCTGACGTCACCAAACTATTTTTTTTTTTTGCTTCCATTTGAAAATGTTACTCAATTTCGGCAGAATTGTGCCAAATTGAGCTTAAAATATGATTTGTTGTCCTATTCATTTGAAGTGTTGGATTACATTCTATGGATTATTTGTCACATCTTGCAGTCTCCAGCACAACACCCTACCTTCTCCTACGTCTCAGAACAGCCCCTCCCACTTTTCCACCTCCTACGGTTGCATGCATGTATGTAATGAAATCTGAACCAAAGTAAGAGGTTTGTAAGAACAAGATAATTAAAAACTAACCGGTAGGAGCCAAAATCGATTTGTCAAGAAATATCACATCTGCTCTGAACCCCGTTCGGCCTACGATTGTATCCGATTTAAATACTAGCAACATCTCGTTGCCAGAATTACGTACGACAAAGGACTCTCGATGACCGCATAGAGTTTGTTGTAGATTGTCAACAGAAGGAGAAAGACCAGCATAAACCTAAACGAAAGTATATGACAAGAAAGTGTGCATTTTTTGATTGACCGAATTCATACTTTTCATGCGACTGTAGCTTACCTTGATGGTATTCCCATTGCGGTGCCAAAACGAAACATAAATAGTTTGTTTAGTTTGCCTGATGATCGCCCTGTAAAATGTGAGTGAAACTAGGAGTAACAAATTAATTTTGATGTGAATTATACATTTGAAAGGTTCTAGTAAACTTGTTTTTTTTTTATCATTGGACGGTGTCCTTGTCATCGCCAAGCTCCTCGAGTTATCACGAGTCCCTTCGCAGTTAAGGGAATACATGGTGTATACACATGATCACTGCTTAAAGTAAATGAGAAATATTATTGTGAATTGTGTATGTAAACATGACCAGGTAATATACACATTACCTAACCAAAAGGATGAGAAGTAATCAAGCTAATATTTCTTTCATAAAAGTCTCCTATATAAGACACAGCGTGGGCTTCGACAACCAAAGAACTGGATCCAACTCTCAACCCCACTACCTTTATACATCGATACTCTAACCGTAAGATCATGACTGTGTTAGAGCAGTTGACCGGTGCATAATGTCGGTTAGCCATCTATCGTGAATTCTGTATCTTAACATATACTGATACTATACACATGATCTTTACCTAGAGGTTGAGAAGTGATCATAATATTTATTGCTCACCACAATGTGTAGGTCATTAGGATCAGATATGAAGTAGGCCTATACTTCTTTGTTTTTGTAAAATATTGTAAGGAAGTATTAGAAACATGTATTCGCTTTTTTTTACTCTATATTTATCAAACATATTCAATGAGACGTCATTGTGTAACATTTAATGTAGCTAACGTATACATTTATTGAGTCCGTGTGCTCGATTCGGATGCTAACATGGTTGCGTGTACTCCTCCGTAATACCGCTGTTTTGACTGTACTTGCGTATTCTGGCCATCTTAAAGCAATAGGTCGTATGAAAAATAAAAAATAAAAAATGTTGCTCACAACAATATTTAGTCAGTAAAATCTCATGTTCTTTAAGTACTCAGTGTCAATATTGAAAGGGATAATTGGGTTTTTAGAATTTTACTACTAGGATACGATTGGGTTGTCTGTACTCGTACTTATACTTTGTACTAGGATACGATAGGTTGTCTGTACTCGTACTTATACTCTGTACTAGGATACGATAGGGTTGTCTGTACTCGTCCTTATACTTTGTACTAGGATACGATAGGGTTGTCTGTACTCGTACTTATACTCTGTACTTGGATACGATAGGGTTGTCTGTACTCGTACTTATACTTTGTACTAGGATACGATAGGGTTGTCTGTACTCGTACTTATACTCTGTACTTGGATACGATAGGGTTGTCTGTACTCGTACTTGTACTCTATACTAGGATACGATAAGTTGTCTGTAGTCGTACTTATACTTTGTACTATAGGATACGATAGGGTTGTCTGTACTCGTATTTATACTTTGTACAAGGCTACGATGGGGTTGTCTGTACTCTTACTCATACTTTGTACTAGGATACGATAGGGTTGTCTGTAATCTTACTCGTACTTTGTACTAGGATACGATAGGGTTGTCTGTACTCGTACTTATACTCTGTACTTGGATACGATAGGGTTGTCTGTACTCGTACTTGTACTCTATACTAGGATACGATAAGTTGTCTGTAGTCGTACTTATACTTTGTACTATAGGATACGATAGGGTTGTCTGTACTCGTATTTATACTTTGTACAAGGCTACGATGGGGTTGTCTGTACTCTTACTCATACTTTGTACTAGGATACGATAGGGTTGTCTGTAATCTTACTCGTACTTTGTACTAGGATACGATAGGGTTGTCTGTACTCGTACTTATACTCTGTACTTGGATACGATAGGGTTGTCTGTACTCGTACTTGTACTCTACACTAGGATACGATAAGTTGTCTGTAGTCGTACTTATACTTTGTACTATAGGATACGATAGGGTTGTCTGTACTCGTATTTATACTTTGTACAAGGCTACGATGGGGTTGTCTGTACTCTTACTCATACTTTGTACTAGGATACGATAGGGTTGTCTGTAATCTTACTCGTACTTTGTACTAGGATACGATAGGGTTACCTGTATTCGTACTTACACTTTGTACTAGTATACGATAGGGTTGTCTGTACTCGTACATATACTTTGTACTAGGATACGATAGGGTTGTCTGTAATCTTACTCGTACTTTGTACTAGGATACGATAGGGTTTTCTGTACTCGTACTGATGAAAGATAGATACTAGTGCAAGTTCGGGTACTCCTAGCCTTCCACTCGTATCCATACACACATACCAAGAGGAATTTGTAGATTTTCACGTACTCATGCTGTTTTACGCCTTCTAAAAGTGTGTGCGAAGTTTAGCGAAACATATAGATGATCGCAATAGTAGCAATAGTTAATCATTTATGGCCTAGTTACTTATTGAAACAGAAAATTCAATTCAAATCATTGATAGTGTTAGGAAGTTCCTTTCTTTTATATTTACCTTAAGAGAGTCATATGAGCATTCAGTGTGATCTTCCAGATTAAACGTATGAAAAGTGAGTTGAATCATTTTGTCTACTGGCGCCTGAATAGTGTAGGTACATTTGCTAAGGTTCGGGTAGTCCTTTGGGTAGTTCGGTGACGTCATGGTAGCGCCATTTTGATCTAATAGTTGATTGCACTCTGTGTACAAGCAGATGTAAAAATATACCGAATAATCAAAATCCATTGTTCAAACAATATCAGTTGAGTAAAGCCTCCCGAAATAATGAAAAGTGAGGAAATCTCCCTTCCCCGCCCGACGCTACTGCAATGCGACCCACTAATCAGGCCCCTAACATTTATCATAAGACCAAACATGAAGATTGAAACATCGTAGGATCTCTCTTATTTACTATAGTTATACATAAAACGTGCTCAGGTTTCTAATGACGCTCTTCACGTTTAAACTTCAGCAAGCAACAAACTAATATGTTTGTCATGACGGAATCTTTAGCTTTTAGTAAGGTTTACGTTTGAGTTTCAGTTTGACGTAGTATTACACTTCACTGCAGCTGTTGCAATTGTTTCAAATGCAGCTCCTCAAAATTATACCTAAGTTTAGTGATGGAATCGGTAGCTTGAATTAAGTTTAATGTTTTAGTTTTCAGATGACAAAAAAATGACATTACACGGTTTATATTAAAGCATAAAACGTTATGCAAATTAGAAACATATAAAGGATTCGGTTGAGGCTTATTAACGAATAAACCGAAACCTGTAACATATTCTGTTATATGGTTTTGATGACCGAATCTAAAGCTTGAAATACATTTTTCGTTTTAGGATAAGGTGATAAACCATTACAATGCAGTCTTTATACATATATTATGCAAATTAGTTTCTACTAACGTTAAGAGGTTTCGATTATTGCCAATAAATCTCCACCAGTAACAAGTTAATGATATTTTAGTAACGGAGTCAACAGCTTTTAGTTCCTTTCATATCTTAGTTTCAAGGTGAAAATTAAATCACACTTCATAAGTTATTTGAAGACTAATTTAACAGTTGGCTACGTTTACGGCTCTGCTATGATGATATTTATTTTCTTATCACAATACAAGTAGTTTTACTTCCAAACGTCGCCGTTTTCTTTATTTATATATAACAAATCTTAGTTAGTTTAATATTCTCAACGACTTACCTTCGGCACGACTTAGGAAGAGACCGAAACCGAACAACAGAAAAATGAAATCACAAAAATCCATCTTAAGAAAACCTTCTCTCGTTTCGTTCCTTTCATGAAGAATAATGGAGCAGCTACATCGAATAAGTTTCAGCTATACAGGTAAACCGTGTATCAATAAACTAATTTAAATACAAATTTCCATCAGTTTGTATGCACTTTGTCTTAGGCATGATTGATATTTAGTAGACAAGAACAATAACAGGATGCTGACCGCATGAAAACTTTTAGGTGCCGTGAAGAACATTATGATCTCTCCGTCTATATGTTGACAACGTTGTAAACGTCTTTGTGATCATAAATGAAGATGGGTGTTAAAACGAAATGTAAAAAGTCTAAAACGTTCGATTATATACTTGTTAACTATATTAATTGATTGGTCAAAGCCCTTACCTGCCGGGTCTATTGTGGTAAACTCATTAATATCTGTAGGATAGTTCGCATAAGTTGGTACATTAGATGAATCGGACACTGAAAAGATAAAATCTTTTTAAAAAACTATCAACACAGAATAAAGGAAGTTACTGACAAAGAGGAAAAACACATTTATAACAAGAATATATACTCAAACGTTTCTTATTCAGTGGTCAAAAATAATGAGACAAGGAAATCATTTTGCAAAAAAAAAAAAAGGTTAACTGTAAACATGATTTTTTGTTATATTCTTTGGCCAAGAAACATTATTTAAAATTCCCGAAAAATACAAAAGATCGAAAAACGTCATCAGTTTTTCCTTTCGTGGAAGATTTAGTCATGTGAATATATCTCCTAACCCTAATGGAAGTCTAAGACCACACCTATGATCTTTTCAAACTTGTTGCTAGGTTTTCATCTTGTCACAATAGTAACCTGTTTTAAAGGCATTGCACCGATTGGGAATATTAACTAAAGACTTGCTATCGACCCATCATATTTCAAGGTCAAACAATAAAGAGTTGAAAGATAGCAACAACAATAACAATGAAGATACCAGAGTCCGGGATGATCCTAACGTTTGCGAGAAAACCACTTGTTGAATAATGATAGTCCGATCTGAATATCATCTTCAAACTGGTTCCCGTGGTTCTTATTTGTCTTGGTATCGAATATCCACATAATGTATCCACTAACTGGTCGCCATCGTAGACCTAAAATATACATAATGTGAATAATGAAATAATCAATACAAACTATTAAAATACCAAATAATTATTCTGACAAGTCAATTTGTCATTGTTCCGTCATAGAAACAGGAATAATGTTACTACGTGACAGTGATAAATACAATATTTCAATGGTGTTGTGTACGTGTTGATGGTGGGGTGGGTGGGTGAGTTACCCTTTAATCATGCCCGTCCATTGATCTGTTGGCCTCACAAGCGTGACAATTAAGGGAGTAATACCAGAGAACAGCCGTTTTCTATGTAGTGCCATGCCGAGAGTATTCAATCGTGAAAATGCTCAGCAAATTCTAGGGAGGACCCCGAGCACCTCCACAGGAACCGCAGTAATACAACACCACACTATTTTAGTTAAATCATGGATCCGTCCCTGCTCTCATTTACTTATTCCGTAGTACAATGTCCTTATATCTCGAGGGCTTTCTTTTGAATTAAACAAAGCATGTATGAACTTAAATTCCAAATAATACCAATCAGGAAAACATTCTATTATGTTATATTATGGAAGTATTATTTAGTTTCTCCTTCTATTTTGGGCCTTTTGTGTGTTTGTGTGCAATTGCTCTGACCGAGGACTTAATCTATGGATACTTTGTACAAAACTGTTCTGCACTATAAAGAAATTACCTTTAAGGAATCATATCTACAAGAACGATCATAATACACTGCTAAGTGTAAGAAATCCACTGTGATCACGTGACCCACAGGTGCCTCCACGCGATAGAGACATAAGACGTTGTTCCCGTAGTTATCGGGGTAATTAGGAGAACTGATTTGTTCATCAGAATTGACGTAAATGTAGCAATCTGTGGAAAAATCATCAATTATATATATATATATGTATATATATATGTATATATATATTAATACATATTAATATATATATATATATTAATATGTATGTATATAGGTTAATAGAGCTATCTGTCTCTCTGTCTCCTTGTCTCTCTGTGTCTCTGTCTCTCTGTCTATATATATATATATATATATATACTTTATTTATTATACTCATTACTATTTTCCTTTAATATATATGTATATAATATATATATATATTATATTTTTTTCTATTTTTTCTATCAATCCATCCGTCCGTCCGTCTAACCAACCATCCATCCGTCCATCCATCCATTCATCTATATATCTTAACGAAGCAATGTACTTTCACGTATATATCTGTTTATTAATTCAGTCAAGTACTCGAACTTACGGTAGTTCTTAATGGACAGACGTTTGACTAGTAGTTGAAGTCATATTTAACTTGTCATAACAGTGCATCTTGAAAAATAAGTCGGGATTCTTTTCGTCGAGTTAAAGAGCCACGGCAACTTGACGAAAATTATCAAGTTTCCGATTTGCTGAGCTCGTCAAGATGTCAACGTTAGCGTTACTTAACAACTCGATGCATACCGTAGCCTATACTTTCTGACGTGTTTTACCAAGACGGTGAGTCTACAACTCGTCTCTCCCTTCAAGAACACCGTACAAACCTTGTCCACTTACCACGTAATAACAATTTTTAAATAACAATGAATAGCCAAGCCCATATATTACCTACCTGGTACCGTCAATGGAGTTGTAGCATAATTTCCATATTCATAATCTTTCCCTGTTCAAATGAGAAATAAAACGAGAATGTTTAAACTTGCGAAAGCTACTTTTCCAGACGAATGAAACACCTGCGATAAGTAAAATCTCTGATTGTTTGTGAATTTATTACATAGATAAGAAAACATAATAAATGTACACAAAAACATTACTAACCGAAGCCAAACTCAAGTTTAAATGGCAAGTTGGTAGAAAGTGCTGCATTATCTTTCATATATTGTTTGGCTCTTGACTTGATATATTGACTTGATATTGCACTCAGAAAATTTGTCTAAATAAGGTTTTTTTTTTCATTGAATTAAAAATCAAAATTTGTGTTCGTCTCCTTCTTTTGCGTACCGTGTCTTACATATGATTTACGTATTTTGACGTTTATCATTTTTAACTATTTACGGAGCGGATCGACGAATTAAAAGTACAAAGGAGTGTGGACCTGCTGTCGTTGGAGTCAACTCTGTGGCCCTAAACACCCTGTGTATCATCATTACTATACACCCGGTATATCATCATCCATATACACACGGTATATCATCATCACGATACACCGGTGTATCATCAGCACTATACACCCGGTATATCATCATCATTCATCACAAATATATCCAGACTTACAAACACCCTGGAATATATTTAGGACATCTGCGTTACCCTCTTACCCTTTTAAATGTAAATGTTTACTTACCATTAGCTTGAGTTGTGAAAACATAATCTGAAACGGTTTCGTCTGTGGAAAACAAAATGATAAAAAGGAAAAAGTTACTATAAACGATGATATTAACTACTTTATTGTTGAACAGTTGACGTGGCTGAAAATGCAACATCTTGAAATTGTCATAAAAGTATTATTTACTTACTTTTTTATCTGTTTATTTAATGAATAAAACTAAATAACAGTTTGCAGATAATTCTCATATTCTGTTTCATAACAATTGGAAATGAACATTAAATTGAAATGAAAGAAAGTATTTATTGGCACCTGACGTCACCAAACTATTATTTTGCATGCATTTGAAAATGTTTTACTCAATTTCGGCAGAATTTTGCCAAATTGAGCTTAAAATATGATTTGTTGTCCTATTTATTTGAAGTGTTGGATTAGATTCCATGGATTATTTTGTCACATCTTGCAGTCTCCACCACAACAACCTACCTTCTCCTACGTCTCAGAACAGCCACTCCCCCTTTTCCACCTCCTACGGTTGCATGCATGTATCTAATGAAACCTGAACGAAAGTAAGAGGTTTGTAAGAACAATACAATTAAAAACTAACCGGTAGGAGCCAAAATCGATTTGTCAAGAAATATCACATCTGCTTTGAACCCCGTTCCGCGTACGCTTGTATCCGATTTAAATACTAGCAACATCTCGTTGCCAGAATTACGTACGACAAACGACTCTCGTTGACCGCATAGAGTTTGTTGTAGATTGTCAACAGAAGGAGAAAGACCAGCATAAACCTAAACGAAAGAATATTACAGGAAAGTGTGCATTTTTTGATTGATCGAGTTCATACTTTACATGCGATTGTAGCTTACCTTGATTGTATTCCCATTGCGGTGCCAAAAAGAAACATAAATAGTTTGTTTAGTTTGCCTGATGATCGCCCTGTAAAATGTGAGTGAAACTAGGAGTAATAATGTGAATTATACATTTGGAAGGTTATAGTAAACTTGTGTTTTGTTGATCATGCGACGATGTCCATTTCATCGCCAAGCGCCTCGAGTAATCACGAGTCCCCTCCGCAATTAAGGGAATACATGGTGTATACACATGATCACTGTTATAGGTAAATGAGAAATACTATTGTGAATTGTGAATGTAAAGATGACCAGGTAATATACACATTACTTAACCAGAAGAATGAGAAGTAATCAAGCTAATATTTCTTTCATAAAAGTCTCCTATATAAGACACAGCGTGGGCTTCGACGACCAAAGAACTGGATCCAACTCCCAACCGCACTACCTTTATACATCGATACTCTAACCGTAAGATCATGACTGTGTTAGAGCAGTTGACCGGTGCATAATGTCGGTTAGCCATCTATCGTGAATTGTGTATCTTAACATATACTGATACTATACACATGATCTTTACCTAGAGGTTGAGAAGTGATCATACTATTTATTGTTCACCACAATGTGTTGGTCACTAGGGTCAGATATGAAGTATACATCTTAATCCATGAATTATTGTAAGGGAGTGTTAGTAACATGTTTTCGGCTTTTTTTACTCTATATTTATCAAACATATTCAATAAGACATCATTGTGTAACATTTAATGTAGCTAACGTATACATTTAGTTAGTTCGTGTGCTCGATTCGGATGCTAACATGGTTGCGTGTACTCCTCGTAATACTGCTGTTTTGACTGTACTTGCGTATTCTGGCCATCTTAAAGCAGTAGGTAGTAGAAAAAATGAGAGAAAATATAATAAAATAACAATTATTGCTCACTACAATATTTAGTCAGTTGAATCTCATGTACTTTAAGTACTCAGTGTCGATATTGAAAGGAATATTTCGGGTTTCAGAATTTTACTACAAGGATACGATAGGGTTGTATGTACTCGTACATATATTTTGTACTAGGATACGATAGGGTTGTCTGTACTCGTATTTGTACTTTGTACTAGGATACGATGAGTTGTCTGTACTCGTACATATAATTTCTACTAGGATACGATGGGGTTGTCTGTACTCGTACTTATACTTTGTACTAGGATACGATAGGATTGTCTGTACTCGTACATATATTTTGTACTAGGTTACGATAGGGTTGTCTATACTCGTCTTTATACTTTGTACTAGGATACGATAGGATTGTCTGTACTCGTACATATACTTTCTACTAGGATACGATAGGTTGTATGTACTCGTACTTGTACTCTTTACTAGGATACGATAGGGTTGTCTGTACTCGTACTTATACTTTGTTCTAGGATACGATAGGGTTGTCTGTACTCGTACATATACTTTGTACTAGGATACGATGAGCTGCCTGCACTCCTACTTATACTTTGTACTAGGATACGATAGGATTGTCTGTACTCGTACTTATACTTTCTACTAAGATACGATACGGTTGACTGTACTCGTACTTATGCTTTGTACTAGGATACGATAAGGTTGCCTGTACTCGTACTTATACTTTGTACTAGGACACGATAGGGTTGTCTGTACTCGTACTTATACTTTCTACTAGGATACGATAGGATTGTCTGTACTCTTACTTATACTTTGTACTAGTATACGATAGGGTTGTCTGTACTCGTACTCATACTTTGTACTAGTATACGATAGGGTTGTTTGTACTCGTACTTATACTTTGTTTTAGGATACGATAGGTTTGTCTGTACTCGTACATATATTTTGTACTAGGTTACCATAGGGTTGTCTATACTCGTCTTAATACTTTGTACTAGGATACGATAGGGTTGTCTGTACTCGTACTTATACTTTGTACTAGGATACGATACGATTGTCTGTACTCGTACTGATGAAAGATAGATACTAGTGCAAGTTGGGGTACTCCTAGCCTTTACTCGTACCCGTATACACATACCAAGAGGAATTTTCAGATATATTCGTACTTATGCTGCTGTACGCCTTCTAAAAGTATGCGCAAAGTTTAGCGAAACATATAAATTATCGCAATAGTAGCAATGGTTAATAATTTATGGCCTAGTTAGTTATTGAAAATGCAATTTAAATCATTGATGGCGTTAGGAATTTTATTTCGTATATATTTACCTTAAGAGAGTCAAATGAGCAGTCAGAATGACTTTCCAGAGAAAACGTATGAAAAGTGAGTCGAATCATTTTGTTCGATGGCGCCCGGATAGTGTAGGTACAATAGCTAAGGTTCGGGTAGTAATCTGGGTAGTTTGGTGACGTCATTGTAGCGCCAGTTTGATTAAACAGTTGACTGCACCCTGTGAAGATATTTATTTTCTTATCAGAATGCAAGTAGTTTTGCTTCCAAACGTCGTCGTTTTCTTAAATTATATACACACACTTAGTTACTTTAATATTCTCAACGACTTACTTTCGGCACGACTAAAGAAGAGACCAAAACCGAACAACAGAAAAATGAAGAGACCAAAAATCCATCTTAAGAAAACCTTCTCTCGTTTCGTTCCTTTCATGAAGAATAATGCAGCAGCTACATCGAATAAATTTTAGCTATACAGGCCGATCGTGTATCAATGAACTAATTTTAATACAAATTTCCATCAGTTTGTATGCACTTTGGCTTAGGCATGATTGATATTTAGTAGACAAGAACAATAACAGGATGCTGACTGCATGAAAACTTTTAGGTGCCTTGAAGAACATTATGATCTCTCCGTCTATATGTTGACAACGTTGTAAACGTCTATGTGATCATAAATGAAGATGGGTGTTAAAACGAAATGTAAAAAGTCTAAAACGTTCGATTATATACTTGTTAACTATATTAATTGATTGGTCAAAGCCCTTACCTGCCGGGTCTATTGTGGTAAACTCATTAATATCTGTAGGATAGTTCGCATAAGTTGGTACATTAGTTGAATCGGACACTGAAAAGATAAAATCTTTTTATAAAACTATCAACACAGAAGAAAGGAAGTTACTGACAAAAAGGAAAAACACCTTTATAAAAAGAGTAAATACTCAAACGTTTCTTATTCAGTGGTAAACAATAATGAGACAAGGAAATCATTTTGCAAAAAAAACTGTTAACTGTAAACATGATTTTTTGTTATATTCTTTGGCCAAGAAACATATTTAAATTCCCGAAAAATACAAAAGATCGAAAAACGTCAACAGTTTTTCCTTTGGTGCAAGATTTAGTTCTGTGAATATATATCCTAACCCTCTGGGAAGTATATGACCACACCTATGATCTTTCAAACTTGTTGCTTGGTTCACAGCTTGTCACCATGGTAACATGTTTAAAGGCACTTGCACCGATTGGGAATATTAACTTAAGACTTGCTACCGACCTTCAAATACCAAGGTCAAACAATAAAGAGTTGAAAAATAGCAATAACAATAACAATGAAGATACCAGAGTCCGGGATGATCCTAACGTTTGCGAGAAAACCACTTCTTGAATAATAACTGTTCGATCTGAATATCATCTTCAAACTGGTTCCCGTGCTTCTTATTTGTCTTGGTATCGAATATCCACATAATGTATCCACTAACTGGTCGCCATCGTAGACCTAAAATATACATAATGTGAATAATGAAATAATCAATACAAACTATTAAAATACCAAATAATTATTCTGACAAGTCAATTTGTCATTGTTCCGTCATAGAAACAGGAATAATGTTACTACGTGACAGTGATAAATACAATATTTCAATGGTGTTGTGTACGTGTTGATGGTGGGGTGGGTGGGTGAGTTACCCTTTAATCATGCCCGTCCATTGATCTGTTGGCCTCACAAGCGTCACAAGTAAGGGAGTAATACCAGAGAACAGCCGTTTTCTATGTAGTGCCATGCCGAGAGTATTCAATCGTGAAAATGCTCAGCAAATTCTAGGGAGGACCCCGAGCACCTCCACAGGAACCGCAGTAATACAACACCACACCATTTTAGTTAAATCATGGATCCGTCCCTGCTCTCATTTACTTATTCCGTAGTACAAAGTCTTCATATCTCGAGCGCTTTCTTTTGAATTAAACAAAGCATGTATGAACTTAAATTCCAAATAATACCAATCAGGAAAACATTCTATTATTTTATATTATGGAAGTATTATTTAGTTTCTTCTTCTATTTTGGGCCTTTTGTGTGTTTGTGTGCAATTTGCTCTGACCGAGGACTTGATCTATGGAAACTTTGTACAACACTGTTCTGCACTATAAAGAAATTACCTTTAAGGAATCATATCTACAAGAACGATCATAATACACTGCTAAGTGTAAGAAATCCACTGTGATCACGTGACCCACAGGTGCCTCCACGCGATAGAGACATAAGACGTTGTTCCCGTAGTTATCGGGGTAATTAGGAGAACTGATTTGTTCATCAGAATTGACGTAAATGTAGCAATCTGTGGAAAAATCATCAATTATATATATATATATATATATATATATATATATATATATATATATATATATATATGTATATATATATTTATATATATATTAATACATATTAATATATATATATATATATTAATATGTATGTATATAGGTTAATAGAGCTATCTGTCTCTCTGTCTCCTTGTCTCTGTCTCTCTGTCTATATATATATATATATATATACTTTATTTATTATACTCATTACTATTTTCATTTATATATATGTATATAATATATATATATTATATTTTTTCTATTTTTTCTATCAATCCATCCGTCCGTCCGTCTAACCAACCATCCATCCATCCATTCATCTATATATCTTAACGAAGCAATGTACTTTCACGTATATATCTGTTTATTAATTCAGTCAAGTACTCGAACTTACGGTAGTTCTTAATGGACAGACGTTTGACTAGTAGTTGAAGTCATATTTAACTTGTCATAACATGACATCTTGAAAAATAAGTCGGGATTCTTTTCGTCGAGTTAAAGAGCCACGGCAACTTGACGAAAATTATCAAGTTTCCGATTTGCTGAGCTCGTCAAAATGTCAACGTTAGCGTTACTTAACAACTCGATGCATACCGTAGCCTATACTTTCTGACGTGTTTTACCAAGACGATGAGTCTACAACTCGTGTGTCCCTTCAAGAACACCGTACGAACATTGTCCACATACCACGTAATAACAATATTTAAATACAAATGACTAGCCTAGCCAATATATAACCTACCTGGTACCGTCAATGGAGTTGTAGCATAATTTCCATATTCATAATCTATCCCTGTTCAAATGAGAAATAAAACGAGACTGTGTTAACTTGCGAAAATCTACTTTTCCAGACGAATGAAACACCTGCGATAAGTAAAATCTCTGGTTGTTTGTGAATTTATGACATAGATAAGTAAACATAATAAATGTACACAAAAACATTACTAACCGAAGCCAAACTCAATTTGAAATGTCAAGTTGGTAATAAGTGCTGCATTATCTTTCATATATTGTTTGGCTCTTGACTTGATATATTGACTTGATATTGCACTCAGAAAATTGGTCTAACTAAGGTTGTTTTTTTTCATTCAATTAAAAACAATTTTTTTGTTCGTTTCTACTTTTGCGTACTGTGTCTTACATATGATTTACGTATTTTGACGTTTATCATTTTTAACTATTTACGGAGCGAATTCACGAAGTAAAAGTACGAAGGAGTGTGGACCTGCTGTCGTTGGAGTCAACTCTGTGGCCCTAAACACCCTGTGTATCATCATCCCTATACACACGGTATATCATCATCCCTACACACACGGTATATCATCATCACGATACACCGTTGTATCATCATCACCATACACCCGGTATATCATCATCACTATACACCGGTGTATCATCATCACTATACACCCGGTTTATCATCAGCACTATACACCTGGTATATCATCATCATTCATCACAAATATATCCAGACTTACAAACACCCTGGAATATATCTGTGACATCTGCGTTACCCTCTTACCCTTTTAAAAGGTAAATGTCCACTCACCATTAGCTTGAGTTGTGAAAACATAATCTGAAACGGTTTCGTCTGTGGAAATCAAAATAATAAAAAGGAAAAAGTTACTATAAACGTTGAAATTAACTACTTTATTGTTGAACAGTTGACGTCGCTGAAAATTCAACATCTTGAAATTATCATAAAATTATTATTTACTTACTATTTTCTGTTTATTTAATGAATATAACTCTATTACAGTTTGGAGATAATGCTCATATTCTGTTTCATAACAATTGGAAATGAACATTAAATTAAAATGGAAGAAAGTATTTATTGGCACCTGACGTCACCAAACTATTTATTTTTGCTTCCATTTGAAAATGTTTTACTCAATTTCGGCAGAATTGTGCCAAATTGAGCTTAAAATATGATTTGTTGTCCTGTAGCGGGCTCAAAAAGCAGGCACCCCTACAAAATTCTGTTTTGAACAAAGGGACTTCCCCTCATCAAAACATTTTAGTTTCTAGACAGTTCTTCCTTTAGAAGCACCCCCATGTATATAATCAGAGATTCCGTCCGTCTGGAATGAAGACTGTCTGGATATAGGTTAGGGCCTTGTGTGTGAGGACCACACATGAAACTTACAAGCAAGTGCCCTACAAAGAGATTAACTGGTTGTCCTTCTTTATTTCATTATCCTATCAGGTATGTTGAGTTTCTTCTTGATTTTCATGAGATACTTTAAGTAAAGTACTAGAGAGGCTGAAGGTTGTACTTAAAACTCATAATCACATTGTTGTTAGTTAAAATTAAGATGTAAAGTTACGGAGTGGCTCAGCCCATCGTAGAATTATTTCAGTAGGCCTATGCTGTGTGTACTGTAGTGTTGCTATGTATTGAAAACAACTGCATATAACAGGTTAGGCCGTGTGATCACATGTATCATGCTTGTTGAGCAGAAGTGTAGTACTGGGCAGGACCATTCCATATTTTACTAGAGGGTCATCACATATATCCTGGGGTTAGTGGCCAGTTGAGAGCTACTAGGGAAGATTAGAGTATAGCAGGTAGCTATGACCTTGAGAGTTTAATAGGTTGAACCTTGTTGCTGGTGATAAATGTATAGGAAGGAATTTAGGGTTGTATGTTTAGCCCAGCATAGCTATTGTTTTACATTAAAGTATTGGAAAGACATTTTCAGGGTATTATTCCAGTTAGTTGATTGCATGGTAACTGACACAAGTTAAAGGAGCATACTGTCATTTTATTAAGTTAAAGGAGCATACTGACATTTTATTATCAGTAGTATTATTCCAGTTATTTAGTCATGCTCATGTACTATGGAAGATTAAGGGTAATGATTTATATGTTGCCTTGAAATGACTTTACGGTAACTAGACCATCGTCATGCGGTGAATTGATTCAACTAAGCTTAATGTTCTAAGCAGTTAAAGGTGATGAAGGGTCACTGGAATTAGCTTGGGGAAGTTCATCCTCATGGTGAAGTGTCATCAAGGACATTGTTTTATATTCTTTGCTCTTCTCGTTCTGTATTGAATTAACTATATGTTCATTACCTATCTTTTGTAAATGTATTTAAGCTTTAAAAGTGTTACGCTATGCACTTTAGGAGTAATGTTAAATCCTATATGGTAACCGGCATCAGGCAACAAATAGATTTAACTGTTTTATGCAACTCCAGTCGAACTGTCATGCCATGTATTGTTTATATTATACAGCCGTTGTTATCGTATTCAGAAAGATGCTAGTAATGGTCATGTCTTAACAGTAGTAAATATGCAGAGGTAATGCCTGCGTGCTGTTGTATTATGATCTGGTTTCAGGAGAATCCCAAAATTACCATTTAGTTTAGAGTGAAGCTAGAAATAGGATTGTTAGGTTAAGCATTATTTACCCATACTTAAGTTCTTAAATTACAAAGTAAGATATAAGTGGACCTTTTGTATACAGACGGGTAATACACACATGAAACTTACAAGCAAGTGCCCTACAAAGAGATTTACTGGCTGTCCTTCTTTATTTCATTATCCTATCAGGTTTTGAAGCGACGTGGAGGCAACAGTCCTATTCATTTGAAGTGTTGGATTAGATTCAATGGATTATTTGTCACATCTTGCAGTCTCCAGCACAACACCCTACCTTCTCCTACGTCTCAGAACAGCCCCCCCCCCCCCCCCACGATTGCATGCATGTATCTAATGAAATCGGAACGAAAGTAAGAGGTTTGTAAGAACAAGATAATTAAAAACTAACCGGTAGGAGCCAAAATCGATTTGTCAAGAAATATCACATCTGCTCTGAACCCCGTTCGGCCTATGCTTGCATCCGATTTAAATACTAGCAACATCTCGTTGCCAGAATTACGTACGACAAACGACTCTCGATGACCGCATAGAGTTTGTTGTAGATTGTCAACAGAAGGAGAAAGACCAGCATAAACCTAAACGAAAGTATATGACAAGAAAGTGTGCATTTTTTGATTGACCGAATTCATACTTTTCATGCGACTGTAGCTTACCTTGATGGTATTCCCATTGCGGTGCCAAAACGAAACATAAATAGTTTGTTTAGTTTGCCTGATGATCGCCCTGTAAAATGTGCGTGAAACTAGGAGTAACAAATTAATTTGATGTGAATTATACATTTGAAAGGTTCTAGTAAACTTTTTTTTTTATCATTGGACGGTGTCCTTGTCATCGCCAAGCGCCTCAAGTTATCACGAGTCCCTTCGCAATTAAGAGAATACATGGTGTATACACATGATCACTGCTAAAAGTAAATGAAAAATATTATTGTGAATTGTGTATGTAAACATGACCAGGTAATATACACATTACCTAACCAAAAGGATGAGAAGTAATCAAGCTAATATTTTGTTACATAAAAGTCTCCTATATAAGACACAGCGTGGGCTTCGACAACCAAAGAACTGGATCCAACTCTCAACCCCACTACCTTTATACATCGATACTCTAACCGTAAGATCATGGCTGTGTTAGAGCAGTTGACCGGTGCATAATGTCGGTTAGCCATCTATCGTGAATTCTGTATCTTAACATATACTGATACTATACACATGATCTTTACCTAAAGGTTGAGAAGTGATCATACTATTTATTGTTCACCACAATGTGTAGGTCACTAGGGTCAGATATGAAGTATACATCTTAATCCATTAATTATTGTAAGGGAGTGTTAGTAACATGTTTTCGGCTTTTTTTACTCTATATTTATCAAACATATTCAATAAGACGTCATTGTGTAACATTTAATGTAGCTAACGTATACATTTAGTTAGTTCGTGTGCTCGATTCGGATGCTAACATGGTTGCGTGTACTCCTCGTTATACTGCTGTTTTGACTGTACTTGCGTATTCTAGCCATCTTAAAGCAGTAGGTAGTAGAAAAAATTAGAGAAAATATAATAAAATAACAATTATTGTTCACTACAATATTTAGTCAGTTGAATCTCATGTACTTTAAGTACTCAGTGTCGATATTGAAAGGAATATTTCGGGTTTCAGAATTTTACTACAAGGATACGATAGGGTTGTATGTACTCGTACATATATTTTGTACTAGGATACGATAGGGTTGTCTGTACTCGTATTTGTACTTTGTACTAGGATACGATGAGTTGTCTGTACTCGTACATATAATTTCTACTAGGATACGATGGGGTTGTCTGTACTCGTACTTATACTTTGTACTAGGATACGATAGGATTGTCTGTACTCGTACGTATAGTTTGTACTAGGATACGATAGGGTTGTCTGTTCTCGTACATATATTTTGTACTAGGTTACGATAGGGTTGTCTATACTCGTCTTTATACTTTGTACTAGGATACGATAGGATTGTCTGTACTCGTACATATACTTTCTACTAGGATACGATAGGTTGTCTGTACTCGTACTTGTACTCTTTACTAGGATACGATAGGGTTGTCTGTACTCGTACTTATACTTTGTTCTAGGATACGATAGGGTTGTCTGTACTCGTACATATACTTTGTACTAGGATACGATGAGCTGCCTGCACTCCTACTTATACTTTGTACTAGGATACGATAGGATTGTCTGTACTCGTACTTATACTTTCTACTAAGATACGATACGGTTGACTGTACTCGTACTTATGCTTTGTACTAGGATACGATAAGGTTGCCTGTACTCGTACTTATACTTTGTACTAGGACACGATAGGGTTGTCTGTACTCGTACTTATACTTTCTACTAGGATACGATAGGATTGTCTGTACTCTTACTTATACTTTGTACTAGTATACGATAGGGTTGTCTGTACTCGTACTTATACTGTGTACTAGGACACGATAGTGTTGTCTGTACTCGTACTTATACTTTCTACTAGGATACGATAGGATTGTTTGTACTCGTACTCATACTTTGTACTAGTATACGATAGGGTTGTTTGTACTCGTACTTATACTTTGTTTTAGGATACGATAGGTTTGTCTGTACTCGTACATATATTTTGTACTAGGTTACCATAGGGTTGTCTATACTCGTCTTAATACTTTGTACTAGGATACGATAGGGTTGTCTGTACTCGTACTTATACTTTGTACTAGGATACGATACGATTGTCTGTACTCGTACTGATGAAAGATAGATACTAGTGCAAGTTGGGGTACTCCTAGCCTTTACTCGTACCCGTACACACATACCAAGAGGAATTTTCAGATTTACTCGTACTCATGCTGTTGTACGCCTTCTAAAAGTATGCGCAAAGTTTAGCGAAAGTAACAAATTATCGCAATAGTAGCAATGGTTAATAATTTATGGCCTAGTTAGTTATTGAAAATGCAATTTAAATCATTGATGGCGTTAGGAATTTTATTTCGTATATATTTACCTTAAGAGAGTCATATATGCAGTCAGAATGACTTTCCAGAGAAAACGTATGAAAAGTGAGTCGAATCATTTTGTTCGATGGCGCCCGGATAGTGTAGGTACAATAGCTAAGGTCCGGGTAGTAATCTGGGTAGTTTGGTGACGTCATTGTAGCGCCAGTTTGATTAAACAGTTGACTACACCCTGTGAAGATATTTATTTTCTTATCAGATTTCTAGTAGTTTTACTTCCAAACGTCGTCGTTTTCTCAAATGATATACACACACTTAGTTATTTTAATATTCTCAACGACTTACCTTTGGCACGACTAAAGAAGAGACCAAAACCGAACAACAGAAAAATGAAATCACAAAAATCCATCTTAAGAAAACCTTCTCTCGTTTCGTTCCTTTCATGAAGAATAATAGAGCAGCTACATCGAATAAGTTTCAGCTAAACAGGCAAATCGTGTATCAATAAACTAATTTTAATACAAATTTCCATCAGTTTGTATGCACTTTGGCTTAGGCATGATTGATATTTAGTAGACAAGAACAATAACAGGATGCTGACCGCAACTTTTAGGTGCCGTGAAGAACATTATGATCTCTCCGTCTATATGTTGACAACGTTGTAAACGTCTATGTGATCATAAATGAAGATGGGTGTTAAAACGAAATGTAAAAAGTTTAAAACGTTCGATTATATACTTGTTAACTATATTAATTGATTGGTCAAAGCCCTTACCTGCCGGGTCTATTGTGGTAAACTCATTAATATCTGTAGGATAGTTCGCATAAGTTGGTACATTAGTTGAATCGGACACTGAAAAGATAAAATCTTTTTATAAAACTTTCAACACAGAAGAAAGGAAGTTACTGACAAAGAGGAAAAACACATTTATAAAAAGAATATATACTCAAACATTTCTTATTCAGTGGTAAAAAATAATGAGACCAGGAAATCATTTTTCCCAAAAAATGTTAACTGTAAACATGATTTTTTGTTATATTCTTTGGCCAAGAAACATTATTTAAAATTCCCGAAAAATACAAAAGATCAAAAAACGTCAACAGTTTTTCCTTTCGTGGAAGATTTAGTCATGTGAATATATATCCTAACCCTCATGGAAGTCTAAGACCACACCTATGATCTTTTCAAACTTGTTGCTAGGTTCACAGCTTGTCACCATGGTAACATGTTTAAAGGCACTTGCACCGATTAGGAATATTACCTAGAGACTTGCTACCGACCTTCAAATACCAAGTTCAAACAATAAAGAGTTGAAAAATAGCAATAACAATAAAAATGAGGATACCAGACTCCGGGATGATCGTAACGTTTGCCACCGGACCACTTCTTGAAATAACACCGTCCCTATCGATTACGAAACCGAAGATAAATCCCGTGGTGCCAAACTTGTTGCTTGGTTCACATCTTGTCACATTGGTAACTTGTTTTAAAGGCACTTGCACCGATTGGGAATATTAACTTAAGACTTGCTACCCACCCATCATATTCCAAGGTCAAACAATAAAGAGTTGAAAGATAGCAATAACAATAAAAATGAGGATACCAGACTCCGGGATGATCGTAACGTTTGCCACAGGACCACTTCTTGAAATAACACCGTCCCTATCGATTACGAAACCGAAGATAAATCCCGTGGTGCCAAACTTGTTGCTTGGTTCACATCTTGTCACATTGGTAACTTGTTTTAAAGGCACTTGCACCGATTGGGAATATTAACTAAAGACTTGCTACCCACCCATCAAATACCAAGTTCAAACAATAAAGAGTTGAAAAATAGCAATAACAATAACAATGAAGATACCAGAGTCCGGGATGATCCTAACGTTTGCGAGAAAACCACTTGTTGAATAATAACTGTTCGATCTGAATATCATCTTCAAACTGGTTCCCGTGCTTCTTATTTGTCTTGGTATCGAGAATCCGCATAATGTATCCACTAACTGGTCGCCATCGTAGACCTAAAATATACATAATGTGAATAATGAAATAATCAATACAAACTATTAAAATACCAAATAATTATTCTGACAAGTCAATTTGTCATTGTTCCGTCATAGACACAGGAATAATGTTACTACGTGACAGTGATAAGTACAATATTTGAATGGTGTTGTGTACGTGTTGATGGTGGGGTGGGTGGGTGAGTTACCCTTTAATCATGCCCGTCCATTGATCTGTTGGCCTCACAAGCGTGACAATTAAGGGAGTAATACCAGAGAACAGCCGTTTTCTATGTAGTGCCATGCCGAGAGTATTCAATCGTGAAAATGCTCAGCAAATTCTAGGGAGGACCCCGAGCACCTCCACAGGAACCGCAGTAATACAACACCACACTATTTTAGTTAAATCATGGATCCGTCCCTGCTCTCATTTACTTATTCCGTAGTATAAAGTCCTTATATCTCGAGCGCTTTATTTTGAATTATACAAAGCTCGTATGAACTTGAATTCCAAATAATACCAATCAGGAAAACATTCTATTATTTTATATTATGGAAGTATTATTTAGTTTCTTCTTCTACTTTGGGCCTTTTGTGTGTTTGTGTGCAATTGCTCTGACCGAGGAATTAATCTATGGGTACTTTGTACAAAACTGTTCTGCACTATAAAGAAATTACCTTTAAGGAATCATATCTACAAGAACGATCATACCACACTGCAAAGCGTAAGAAATCCACTGTGATCACATGACCCACAGGTGCCTCTACGCGATAGAGACATAAGACGTTGTTGCCGTAGTCATCGGGGTAATTAGGAGAACTGATTTGTTCATCAGAATTGACGTAAATGTAGCAATCTGTGGAAAAAGTCATCAATTGCACATATTTATATATATATATATATATATATATATATATATATATATATATATGGGTGTGTGTGTATGTATGTCACCAGAAACAGAACGAGTATTGTTCGGTACGGGTGACAGAAGCCTACCGGGGAATTACGACCTTCCTTACCGGTTTAGGACATCTGGACGTACAATCAGCGTCCATGTCCTGGTTGGTTGGGGTGTCCGCGTACAAAGCGGGATGCCCGGGTTTGAATCCCGGTGGAGGCTGGAAGTTTTTTCACTGTACTTTATTTAGTATACTCATTATTATTTTCATTTATATATATATATATATATATATATATATAGATATTATTATTTTTTTTTATCCATCCATCCATCCGTCCGTCCGTCCAACCATCCATCCATCCATCCATCCATCCATCCATCCATCCATCCATCCATCCATCCATCCATCCATCCATCCATCCATCCATCCATCCATCCATCCATCCATCCATCCATCCATCCATCCATCCATCCATCCATCCATCCATCCATCCATCCATCCATCCATCCATCCATCCATCCATCCATCCATCCATCCATCCATCCATCCATCCATCCATCCATCCATCCATCCATCCATCCATCCATCCATCCATCCATCCATCCATCCATCCATCCATCCATCCATCCATCCATCCATTCATCCATTCATCCATTCATCCATTCATCTATATATCTTAACGAAGCAATGTACTTTCACGTATATATCTGTTTATTAATACAGTCAAGTACTCGAACTTACGGTAGTTCTGAATGGACAGACGTTTGACTAGTAGTTGAAGTCATATTTAACTTGTCATAACATGGCATCGTGAAAAATATGTCGGGGTTCTTTTCGACGAGTTAAAGAGCCACGACAACTTGACGAAAATTATCAAGATGTCGACGTTAGCGTTACTTAACAACTCGATACATACCGTAGCCTATACTTTCTGACGTGTTTTACCAAGACGATGAGTTTACAACTCGTCTGTCCCTTCAAGAATACCGTACGAACCTTGTCCACATACCACGTAATAACAATATTAAATACAAATGACTAGCCTAGCCCATATATAACCTACCTGGTACCGTCAATGGAGTTGTAGCATAATTTCCATATTCATAATCTATCCCTGTTCAAATGAGAAATAAAACGAGACTGTGTTAACTTGCGAAAATCTACTTTTCCAGACGAATGAAACACCTGCGATAAGTAAAATCTCTGGTTGTTTGTGAATTTATGACATAGATAAGTTAACATAATAAATGTACACAAAAATATTACTAACCGAAGCCAAACTCAGTTTGAAATGGCAAGTTGGTAATAAGTGCTGCATTATCTTTCATATATTGTTTGCCTCTTGTCTTGATATATTGACCTGATAGTGCACTCAGAAAATTGATCTTACTAAGGGTTTTTTTTTCATTCAATTAAAAACAAAATTTGTGTTCGTCTTGTATTTTTGCGAACCGTGTCTTACATATGATTTACGTATTTTGACGTTTATCATTTTTAACTATTTACGGAGCGAATCCACGATTTAAAAGTACAAAAGGAGTGTGGACCTGCTGTCGTTGGAGTCAACTCTGTGGCCCTAAACACCCTGTGTATCATCATCACTATACACCCGGTATATCATCATCACTATACACCCAGTATATCATCATCACTATACACACGGTATATCATCATCCCTATACACCGGTGTATCATCATCCCTACACACACGGCATATCATCATCACTATACACCGCTGTATCATCATCACTATACACCCGGTTTATCATCATTCCTATACACCCGGTATATCATCATCCCTACACACACGGTATATCATCACGATACACCGGTGTATCATCAGCACTATACACCCGGTATATCATCATCATTCATCACAAATATATCCAGACTTACAAAAACCCTGGAATATATGTGTGACATTTGCGTTACCCTCTAACCCTTTTAAAGGTAAATGTTTACTCACCATTAGCTTGAGTTGTGAAAATATCATCTGCAACGGTTTCGTCTGTGGAAAACAAAATGATAAAAAGGAAAAGTTACTAATAACGATGATATAAACTACTTTATTGTTGAACAGTTGACGTCGCTGAAAATGCATCATAAAAGTAATATTTACTTACTTTTTTATCTGTTTACTTAATGAATATAACTAAATAACAGTTTGGAGATAATGCTAATATTCTATTTCATAACAATTGGAAATGAACATTAAATTGAAATGAAAGAAAGTATTTATTGGCACCTGACGTCACCAAACTATTATTTTGCTTGCATTTGAAATGTTTTACTCAATTTCGGCAGAATTGTGCCAAATTGAGCTTAAAATATGATTTGTTGTCCTATTCATTTGAAGTGTTGGATTAGATTCCATGGATAATTTTGTCACATCTTGCAGCCTCCACCACACCACCTTAACTTCTCCTACGTCTCAGAACAGCCCCTCCCCCCCCCCCTTTTCCACCCCATGTCTAATGAAATCTGAACGAAAGTAAGAGGTTTTTAACAACAATATAATTGAAAACTAACCGGTAGGAGCCAAAATCGATTTGTCAAGAAATATCACATCTGCCTTGAACCCCGTTCGGCTTATGCTTGTATCCGATTTAAATACTAGCAACATCTCGTTGCCAGAATTATGAACGACAAACGACACTCGTTGACCGCATAGAGTTTGTTGTAGATTGTCAACAGAAGGAGAAAGACCATCATAAACCTAAACGAAAGAATATTACAGGAAAGCGTGCATTTTTTGATTGATCGAGTTCATACTTTTCATGCGACTGTAGCTTACCTTGATTGTATTCCCATTGCGGTGCCAAAAAGAAACATAAATAGTTTGCTTAGTTTGCCTGATGATCGCCCTGTAAAATGTGCGTGAAACTAGGAGTAATAAATAAATACCGTGTGAATTATTCATTTGAAAGGTTCTAGTAAACTTCTTTTTTTTATCATGCGACGGTGTCCATTTCATCGCCAAGCGCCTCGAGTAATCACGAGTCCCCTTCGCAATTAAGTGAATACATGTTCACTGTTATAGGTAAATGAGAAATACTATTGTGAATTGTGTAATGTAAAGATGACCAGGTAATATACACAATTACCTAACCAAAAGAATGAGAAGTAATCAAGCTAATATTTTGTTTCATAAAAGTCTCCTATATAAGACACAGCGTGGGCCTCGACAACCAAAGAACTGGATCCAACTCTCAACCCCACTACCTTTATACATCGATACTCTAACCGTAAGATCATGACTGTGTTAGAGCAGTTGACCGGTGCATAATGTCGGTTAGCCATCTATCGTGAATTCTGTATCTTAACATATACTGATACTATACACATGATCTTTACCTAAAGGTTGAGAAGTGATCATACTATTTATTGCTCACCACAATGTGTAGGTCATTAGGATCAGATATGAAGTATTCATCTTTGTCCATGTAAATATTGTAAGGTGAGTGTTAGAAACATGTATTCGCTTTTTCTACTCTCTATTTATCAATCATATTCAATGAGACGTCATTGTGTAACATTTAATGTAGCTAACGTATACATTTAGTGAGTTCGTGTGCTCGATTTGGATGCTAACATGGTTGCGTGTACTCCTCGTAATACTGCTGTTTTGACTGTACTGCCGTATTCTGGCCATCTTGAAGCAATAGTCGTAGACAAAATTTAAGAGAATATAAATAAATAACAATTATTGCTCACAACAATATTTATTCAGTGAAATCTAATATTCTTTAATTACTCAGTGTCGATATTGAAATTGATAATTGGGTTTTTAGAATTTTACTACTAGGGTACGATAGGGTTGTCTGTATAGTCTTGTACTTATATTTTGAACTAGAATACGATAGGGTTGTCTGTACTCTTTTTATGCTTTGAACTAAGAAAGGTTAGGGTTGTCTGTACTCGTACTTATACTCTGTACTAACATACGATAGGGTTGTATGTACTCTTACTCATACTTTGTACTAGGATAAGATAGTGTTGTCTGTACTCGTACTTATACTTTGTACTAAGATACGATAGAGTTGTCTGTACTCCTACTGTTACTTTGCACTAGGATAAGATAGTGTTGTCTGAACTCGTACTTTGTACTAAGATACGATAGGGTTGTCTGTACTCGTACTTATACTTTGTACTAGGATACGATAGGGTTGTCTTTACTCGTACTTATACTTTGTACTAGGATACGATAGGGTTGTCTTTACTCGTACTTATACTTTGTACTAGGATACGAAACGGTTGTCTGTACTCGTACTTATACTTTGTACTAGGATACGATAGGATTGTCTGTACTCGTACTTATACTTTGTACTAGGATACGATAGGGCTGTCTGTACTCGTACTGATGAAAGATAGATACTAGTGCAAGTTGGGATACTCCTAGCCTTCTACTCGTACCCGTACACACACACACATTTTGAGGAATTTCTCATGCTGTTGTACGCCTTCTAAAAGTATGCGCAAAGTTTAGCGAAACATGATTGCAATAGTAGCAATAGTTAATATTTTAGGGTCTAGTTAGTTTTTGAAACAGAAAATTCAATTCAAATCATTGATGGTGTTAGGAAGTTCCTTTCGTCTATATTTACCTTAAGAGAGTCATATGAGCAGTCAGTGCCATCTTCCAGATTGAACGTATGAAAAGTGACTTGAATCATTTTGTCTACTGGCGCCTGAATAGTGTAGGTACATTTGCTAGCGTCCGGGTAGTCCCTTGGGTAGTTCGGTGACGTCATGGTAGCGCCATTTTGATCTAATAGTTGATTGCACCCTGTGTACAAACAAATGTAAAGATATACCGAATAACCAAAATGTATTTTTCAACAATATCAGTTGAGTATAGCCTCCCGGAATTATGTGTGGACAGAGGAAATTTCCCTTCCCCGCCCAACGCTACTGCAATGCGACCCACTGATCCGGCCCCTAACATTTATCGTAAGACCAAATATGAAGATTGAAACATGATAGGATCTCTCTTATTTACTATAGTTAGGTCTATACATAAAACGTGCTCAGTTTTTGATAACGCTCTTCACATTTAAACTTCAGCAAGCAACAAACTAATATGTTTGTCATGACGGAGTTTTAAGTAAGTTTTACGTTTGAGTTTGAGTTTTACGTAGTATTACACTTCACTGCGGCCGTTGCAATTGTTTCAAATGCAGCTCTTCAAAATTATACCTAAGTTTAGTAATGGAATCGGTAGCTTGAATTAAGTTTAATGTTTTAGTTTCCAGATGACAAAAATATGGCATTGCACGGTTTATATTAACGCATAAAATTAGGGACTGATTTAAAAGGATTCGGTTGAGGCGTATTAACGAATAAACCGAAACCTGTAACCTGTTATGTTATATGGTTTTGATGACCGAATCTAAAGCTTTAAATACATTTTTCGTTTTAGGATAAGGTGTTAATCCATAACACCGCAGTCTTTATACATAGATTATGCAAATTAGTTTCTACTAACGTAAAGTGGTTTCGATTATTGCCAATAAATCTCCACCAGTAACAAGTTTATGATATTTTAGTAACGTAATCAACAGCTTAAAGTATCTTTCATATCTTAGTTTCAAGGTGAAAATTAAATCACACTTCATAAGTTATTTGAAGAGTAATTCAACAGTTGGCTACGTTTACGGCTTTGTTATCATGATATTTATTTTCTTATCACAATACAAGTAGTTTTACTTCCAAACGTCGCCGTTTTCTAAAGTTATATACACAGACTCAGTTATTTTAATATTCTCAACGACTTACCTTCGGCACGACTTAAGAGACCGAAACCGAACAACAGCAAAATGAAATCACAAAAATCCATCTTAAGAAAACCTTCTCTCGTTTCGTTCCTGTCATGAAGAATAGTGGAGCAGTTACATGGAATAAGTTTCAGCTATACAGGCAAATCGTGTAACCATGAACTAGCTTTAATACAAATTTCCAACAGTTTGGATGTACATTGACTTTGGCATGACTGTTATATACGACACAAGAACAATTACAGGATACGACCGTATGGAAACTTTTAGGTGCCATAAAGAATGTTATGATCACTCCGTCTATAATTATGTTCACAACGTTGTAAACGTCTATGTGATCATAAATGAAGCTGGATGTTAAAACGAAAGGAAAAATATTTTTTAAAAAAGTACAAACATTTCGATTTGATTAAAAAAAAAACAGAGATAAATTGATTAGTCACCAGTTTGACAGACAAACATTTTAGATCTGAATTCAAGACTAGTTAGGACTCGTTCTAATTCCTGTCACTTTTTCCTGTCCTGCAATTGCATCATGGTTCAAATCTTCAGGAGGGGAATCAAGAACATCTTCCCCACTTTGATTTTCCCTTCTTTACTAGTTTTAGAAATAAATTGGAATGTGATCACGCTGTTATAAGATTAAACTTTCACTCTTTCTCTTAGAGTAGTGGAGCCTCATACATGGCGGACGCTATCGAAGTGTGTTTTTTTTTTCAATTTCATTGAATTGAGAGTAAAGATAACATCCGAGACGATCTAAAAGAAGAAAAAGATAACCAACCATCTGGAATTGATGGGTTAGTTTAAAAAATAAAAGAAGCATCAACACTGTGCAGTTTTTTCAGCTATAAAAGTTACACAGATTTTCAGAAGGAAAATCTTCAAAAGAGAACTTCTTAGCCTCTGTAGGTTCCGGCTTTGTCAAGAATATGTTTGAAAAAATGTGTATCAATAGCTAGAGAAAAAAAAAACTTGTAAAATTGAAAGGATGAAAAGGTTTTTCCCCCTCGGTAGATCATATCTGAGAACTATCTCTATGAATGTTCCTGGTGAGTCTGATAAATTCACTTCAACGTGAATAGTAATGCTCTTACAACCGAACTTAAAAATCTCAAAAAACATTGCATATCTTTGTTAATATTATAAAAAAAAGCTTTAATGATGTGAATGGTTTTGACATAAGAGGTAAACAGTTTCCAGTATGTTTATTAAGCAATCAAACTTCAATCGCCGGAATATTCCTATGTGTTATATTATAGTACGTGACTTTATCTTGTTATGGAATTCACGTTAAGGGAATATCGGGTTACGTTCATACCAAAACTGACATGGCAGGAAAGGGAGTACCCTGGATTGGAAACATTCACATATTATTATCATCATCATAAACATAATTATTCTGCAACAATAATCATGCAAGACAGTTGCTGAATAGATTTCCAGGAAGCTACATATCTCTTGTAACCGAATTTGCAAAGTAGTTGAACTGTCGACAACCCATTCGCTACGCTCTATTGCTTAAAGTAATGTAGAAATTCTTTGCCGGGAAATTCCCATTATCCTCCCCAAGTCGTTGGCAATGACGTAAGCAATCGTCGACTTTTGTTCAAGTATATAGTTGAGTTGGTGACAATAACCCGGTGGAGTGCTTGTTGGATCGATTACATGCTATGTTCTGATATGTAGCCACGGGGGGAAACGGTGTGGTTATGTGGTGTGGGTGCGGATGGGGAACAGATTGCACGTACCCCTCTCCGAACTCCCAATGTTTTGTTTTTTTCTTTCTTAATGGCTGACACGAATTTAATACTACATGTTAAATCAAAAATATATGGAAATCATGCAGTTAAGTATCCTTAGCCAATCAAAAATTTCTCATAGGAGACGAAAACACCCCTCCCACTAGATCCCTTCCCTCACCCCCCCCCCAACACACAGACACACAATCAACAGAATATGACGAAACCTATAGTATTATACGGAAGTATTGTATTAATTGATTCTAGATGTAAGTATTGAATAAAAAACAGTCAGGCCCTAATAAAACATTTTGTTTTTAAACTTTTTATATAGCGAGATCACTTTTATGTACATACTTATGTTACAAAATATCAACAATACATAACCACTTTACCGACTAATGTGCTAATGCTGTCGCCTCGCAGCAAGCACAAGATATACCAGTGACAGACAGCGTGAACATTTAATGGAAACAACATATATGGAAATGATGGATCTAAGTCTTATCCAGTCAGGAAATTATCATAGGGTATGCAGAAAACCCATCCTCTTAGACCTTTTCCCAGGATGAATATTATGAAATATTTTGAAAAAAAATCAAAAAGCGCGCACACAAACACCCGTACCCACGCACAGAGCCGTATATTATATATACGGCTCTATAATATATACGGCTTGCATATTATATAAGGCTCGATAGTGTAGTATGTGGTTTTCGCACCCTTTTGTGGTGGGTAAACGTGGTGGGTAAGTGTGATAGATAAATAGAAAGAGTTAGTAGCGCCCGCCCCCACCCACACCCCAATTCGGGCAGTCATTGATAATATGTATATAACACATAGTGTAAAAAGTGTATTTAGGTATTTATAGATTTATAACATTATACTAGTAGGCATTTAAAACAGTAGGTAGAACAGACATTATAGCCGGACGTACTAGACAATAAGTGAAATATTGTAAATTACTTCTTTAGTCCACTAAAAATCACTCAGAAAATAAGAGAAAAAAAACAAAGAAAAGAAAAGAAGAAATGAACGACAAAGGCGAATACAAACAATGAACTTGATAGGCAAATAAGATTTAGACGATTATAATTGGAATGAAGAGCTTATTTCATAGCGAGACAAGTATTTTTTAAACAACGATAATAGATGTCAGTAGCTTAAAAATAATCTGAAGGATTTGCATAACGCGTGATGAGTTGTTACACAAAAGCTTTATTTACATATATAACGATTGAAATTAGGTCACATCGAAATATAGATTATTATGTTTTGGATTTGATTTGTTTATTTTTTATTGTATTGTATTGTATTGTATTGTATTTTTTTTTTTTTTAAGATGGTTAAGATGATTTGCTGAGATAGTCACTCAGTACGAACTGAACATACAAGAAACGTTGACATGCATGATATCACACGGATCTTTGGGCATCAACAGACCATTGGGTTTTATGGCTCAGTTAGGATACTATACTCGGATATTTGTGTGACTTCAAAGCGTTTTGAAATGCAACAATGCGAAGAATGGTTGTAAAGCCTAGTTTGGCTGTCTGTGCGTGTCGGTATTATAGGGGATGAATATGCATTGTTGTACATGGGAAGCGTACACGAGACATTAATTTCACACCGTTGTCGGTCCACGGTACACATCATGGACGGCTTGAACGTTTGGTTTCACTCGCTGCTTTGTTTGGAATAATAAAACATAGGCTCATAAATAGTCCCTTCTCATACTTATAGCATTTATAGCAACATATACTGTTATGTATACGCCTCATAGCCACATTTACTGCCACATATACTTATAGCCCTTATAGCCACATTTACTGCCACATATACTTATAGCCCTTATAGCCACATTTACTGTCACATATACTTATAGCCTTATAGCCACACATACTTATATAAATACTTATACATATACTGACTCATATACAAATAGCCTTTAAAGCCACCTATACTGTCACATATACTTATAGTCTTTATAGCCACACATACTTATACAAATACGTATACATATACTGTCACATTAACTTATAGCCTTTATAGCCACCTATACTGTCACATATACTTATATCCTTTATAGCCACATTTACTGTCACATATACTTATAGCCTTAATAGCCACATATACCGTCATGTTAGGTCAAGACGAGGTTTGTCATTGAATTATCGCGTTTCTTTTTGGGATTGAATAGCTTTAAATGGCAAGAAATTGTAAAATTTTTGCTAACCAGTTCGCCGTCATGTGGCAATTGTAGAATTTGTTTCTTGAAGTTTGTTTTGTACTAGGTCCAGGTTCGTTCTTCAGACACTTAAGTGGTTCTCATGTCATTGGGTTGATTGATGAGAATTATGGGAAATGAGCCCAATTAACACTGAATAAGCTTGCCCAGACAACCAGCTAGTGAAGTATTTTTCTACTTGGACTTGAAAGAATGTCGATATGATAGTGAATTAAGAAATTTGCTTGGCTAACTTTTTAGTTTGTTCATGATTGAATTTGCCCTGGGTCGTTTTAACTAATATATATATACATTACGTAAAATAGTCATTAGTTGCCAAATCATGGGGTTCATGCACCTGCATGGGGTTCATGGGGTTCATGGGGTTCATGGGGTTCATGCATCTGTGCGTGTTTGGAGGTATAACCTTCTACAGAATGTTCAGGTTAGCTGTAGACGCAAAACCACATTTCATTTTGTGAAATGAAATACGTATTTAGGCTTATCTATACATATTACATCATGCTTTACAATGGAACGTGATACCGACTGAGGTCAATGTATTTCCTCAAATTCCACTGTCGCGTATTATCCTCGCGGAAGTCGTGATCGTACGTGTACATCAATGACAAGTTTGGACGTGTTCCTCTGTCTAGAAATATCCTATGTAGATACACTGTGGAGAAAATACTTCCTCTGTATACGCCGATCTATCACATTGTTGAGTGTGTTAAAGCAATCGGATTGAATTATTGTGTGAATTTCGATGTGCTGTCGTCTGCAATGATAATAATAATATTAATAATAATAATAAGACTTATAATGCGCACACACCACTCAAAGAATGTTCATGGCGCAAATGACAATGAGAAATGATACAAATAATACAGAAAAATACAAAACAATGACAGAAGAGAAACTTAATGGTATAAGATCATATAAAAGCTTTCGTCATTAAGTGTGATTTTATGCTCTTCTTAAAGTTAGAGAGAGTAGATGTTTTTCTGATTTTTAAGGGAAGTTGGTTCCATAAGCGAGGGGCAGAAACAATAAATGACCTATCCCCCCAAGAATGTTTGGACTTAATTTCAGATAATAAAAATTGAGAGCTGGATCTTAGATTACGAGAGGGGACATACATATGTAATAAGTCAGAAATATACATTGGACCATGTCCTTTAAGTGATTTATAAACAATAAGGAGAATTTTATACATAATACGATATTTTACAGGTAGCCAGTGCAAGTGTTTTAAGACAGGGTGGATATGACAATGCTTATGAGAATGAGTTACAATACGTGCAGCTGAGTTTTGGATTAATTGGAGTCTGTGAATCTGTTCATGTGGAAGACCGAGGAGTAAGGAATTGCCCATATCCAACCTTGAAGTGATAAAAGAATGTACAATTTGTTCAGTTGCCTTATCATGATGATGATAATCAATTGCATATTTTTTATAGTAGAAACATCTAATTTAATACATAAAGATAAGTAAGAAACCTTACCTACATTTGGTTAAGTAACCCGTACAGTCAAGGTTTATTTAGCGTAAAGCTAACTGTAAACCCATACTCCAACACTGCAGGTGTATAACGTCACAGCATCATGAGCATGCAGTTTTCGGAACACAAACTTTACAAAGGGTCAATTAGTTACTTTTGTAATATAAACTATAAACAAAGTATCCATAACCTGAAAATGTTGTATGTGTTGGTAATTTGTTTGTAAGAAACTAGTCCTGTGGTGGAAAGAATGAATTGTGACATTCCGGTTGACAAGTTAGAAAGGGTAAACATTAAAGCAAATTTCTGCCTGAACCGACATTTACACTCACGATTTACATACTGTTGATGTTAATCGCAAATACATCCTCAAATATTGTTAGTTTATCTTAGAAACGAACGTAAAAGTCTACAGTTAGGCATAATGGCATATGTTACGTATAATGTTAGGAAGAAATTGCTTTTTCCACTCAAATTTACCAAAGTGATTTTACTGGTTGACACTTTGCAAAATTTGTGTTTTGAAAACTGCATGGTTAGGATATTGTGACGTGATACTCCTGAATTGGGGTATGGGTTTACAGTTACCTTTACAGTGAAATAAATCTTGACTATACGTGTAATTAAAAAATGTATGTAAGACTTCACTTGTTTCAACTGTAACATTATTCTATTTCATCATCAGAGACGACAGCGCATCGAAATTCACAAAATTATTAAATCTGATTTACTTTAACACACTCAACAATATGATCGATCGGCGCATACAGAGGAAGTATTTTCTCCACAGTGTATCTACATAGGATATTTCTAGACAGACAGACACGTCCAAACTTGTCATTGATGTACACGTACGTACACGACTTCCGCGAGGATAATAGCAACAGTGGAATTTGATGACTATATTGACCTCAGTTTGTATCACCTTCCATTGTAAAGCATGTATGATATACGGTGGCCGTTAGTTTCTGGAGCCGTTTGTTTCCTCCCCTAATTCATAGGCAGTGGCGTCGCCAGACATTTCAATCTGGGGGGGGGGGCACAGCACTTAATTAGGGGACACAATGCTTATTTGTGAATGCCCGCACTGGGGGAGGGTTTGTCCCTCTCCTTTGAGAAATTGTTGATTAATTAAGGGTCCTTAGATGCAATCTGGTGCTAAGTGCAACTTGAAGTAACTTTATGTTCAAGAATCTTCGGGCTTAGTCTTTCCGACATTTATGTTTCTAATTGAGGCGGATAAAAAAGTTATAAAAACATGGAAATTAACCCTTTTGCTTTAATAATGTTATTAAATAAAAGTGTCGAAAATGGAAATTGTAATTCATGCAGGGTAGAAGTGAAGTTTAAGCAATTAGCGATTCACGCCAAGGCCTATGTGACCTTGTTTGTGAGAAAAAAACTTGTAATTGTGATGCTCTGTGGAAAGAAGTTTTACTAAAGAACATACACGTTTCGTCCTTTGTAGAAAAAGGTTTATGTTTGAATAATTTTGTAAACACTACAAATCGCATCACGGGGGGGGGGGGGGAGGCTCTTGCGACGCCACTGTTTATAGGGAGGAAAGAAACTTTTCAAGGGAGGAAACTAACGTTTTTCGGGGACAGCATAGATATATAAGTGGAATAACTGTCGGAATAGATTAAAGGGAGAAATGTAACGTTAAGGCAGGAAAAGAATGCGTTTTGTTTAGGAATCTAGTTAAACGTACTTCTTTTTCCAAGGGGATGAGAATGTGAATTGTTCCGGAGCAGTCTCTGACGGCATATTTTTTTGTAGAGTAATTAAGGTAAAGAATGTTGTGTTAGGATGAAAGAAAACAGGGAATGTGACGACGGGGGTACCAATTATTTGTGTAACTGTTCAATGATCGAAAGATAAATAGTGTTTGTGAAAAGAATATCTACATAGGATGTTGCGAACCAGACGGACACGTCCAAACTTGTTAAAGATACACACACGATGACTTCCGGAAGGATCATAGCAGCAATGGAATTTAGTGAATACATTGACCTCAGTCGGTATCTCGTTCCATTGTAAAGCATGATGTTATTCTATAGCTAAGCCTAAACGCATAATTTCAGTTTCAGTTTCATTTTCATTCATATATATCATTGGAATGTTAGCTCAGTGGTTAACGTCGCTGCCTTTCAATCATAAGTTCCCGATGTCGAGTCACTCCCAGATTAATGTATGTCTTCCAGTTACATAGTTGTTGACAATTGACGATTCATAATCATGGATGTTAAATATGAATCTAAGCGACTGACTTCGGTCAGCTTGCGGCTTTGATAAGTCAATGATGGCTTCTTCGCGAGTTCCTGCTTGCAGGAGGAACTTAAATACATACATTTAACAAAATAAAACAGTGCTTTTGCGTTTACAGCTAAAGTGAATATTCTGTAGAAGGTTTTACCTTCTAACACACACAGAAGAGGTGATACATCAACCCCATACATTTGGCGACTAAAGACGATTTAACGTAATGTATATGTATATATATATATATATATATATATATATATATATATATATATATATATATATATATATATTAGTTAAACTACCAAAGGACAATCATTAACAAACTTAAAAGTAAGCCAAGCAAATGTCTTAATTCACTATCACATCGACAACCTTTCAAGTCTGAGAAGAGAACTACTTCACTAGCTGGTTGTCTGAACTAGCCTATTCAGTGTTAATTGGGTTCCATTCCCATAAGTCTCATTAATTAACCACTGCATGGGAACCACTTAAGTGTTTGAAGGATGAACCTGGACCTAGTACAAAACAAACTTCAAGAAACAAATTCTACAATATCCACATGACGGCGAACTGTTTAGCAAAAACTACACAAATTCTTCACTCTTTACAAGCATTTAAAGCTATTCATTATTCTTGTTTTCTTCTCTGAGTGACTGTTGTGGTCTAAATTAGCAATTTATATTAGTTTATTTAATATTGTCTGTGTGGAAACCCGAACAAAATGAAACAAACAAGCACAACTTATCTTTCGTCTCTCTATTATGGTTCTAGAATATCACTGGGTTTAATGACGCTTGCACTTTTCTTTGAAATCAGTGTAAGTGCAAGCGTAAGAATAAAATTAAAGGGCGGTGGAGCAATCATCAACAGCGTTAAACGGTGTTTACTGTAAAACAAAATAGGAAAACATTTATAAATATGATGCAAAATGAAATATGTCAATACATTCAAAAGTATTATCATATCAAGTTATTAGTAAAATACTCAATGAAACTGAAATTCAAGGAAATATGCAACAAGGTTGATCAAGATATGTAAAAGCTCAAACCAACTTCAAAAGCTCCTAGAAATATGCCATAGTGAACAGCTTATGTATCTTTAATTCTACTGTTGACTTTACATGCATGCAAAGAAATTATATCATTAATACGACAGTGTGACTATTTTCAGAAAATGAGCTGTTGGAGATGCAATAAGTAAATAAAAACATTAATCATGTGATGTTTTTACACTAAACGATAATTGACAGAAATCAAGCCTCAAACTAGAACATGTTTAGTGATCAAATTCGGACAAGTGTCGAAAGTAAGTCTAAATCTGATAATGAATTTCTCAAAGTTTAATTTAACAATTAAGCAATTTTCAAAACACAATTACAATAATTAAAGATGGACATTCTTATATGTCCCAAACTAATATTGCAATATACAAATGAAGCTTAGGTAGAACATTGTCCCTAGCATGCTTTGTTGGGCTTCGGCCCACTCAATAACGTACGAAAATTGCTCTGAAAACCATTATTAACAGATCAGATTCAACAAGATAGAAAACTATATGCAAAGTTGCATCTCAACATCATGGTGATGAGTTATGTCTCAACGAGTGCTACATCAATTTGATACAAAGTTTGACTTACTAACGGAAAAGAAAATATAATTTAGATGACTAGATAGATACCTAACTAGAATGCATAAATTATGTCATGTCCAATACTTCCAACAGTGGAGGTAAATTCCCCGAATCACATGCTGTTTATTATAAACTATACTCATAACCCATCGTAATAACTTGAGAATGCGTACCATATGAATGGGAAAGCTTACTAGGGGCTAAGAATTAGGGTTAGGAAGTAGGCAACAGGGTAAGGGGTTAAAAAGTAGGGTTAAGAAGTATGGAATAGGGTTAGTGGTTAGGAATTAGGGTTAGGAAGTAAGGAATAGGGTTAGGGGTTAGGAATGGTACGGATTCTAAATTAGTACCAATTGCTCAAAAACTAAATAAGAGTCGCATGGTAGTTACCATTCAAACAAGATTAGTTTATTATAGCCTAGCTTTTACGCGATGGAGGCGGCCATTTTGAGAAGAGGGCGCCCAGGCTAAATACCTAAATCTCTACTTCATTACGATCCTAATGCAGAAACTGTACTGAGCTAATGGTGTACATATACATAGCATAATAAACACTGTACAACTAAACGTAGATAGGCCTTTCGAGCGATCATGACTGAGAATAAAGTTCATGAAATATCAACTTAAAATTAATTACAAGTTTACAAAGGTGATGAAGAATGAAAAGAAATATTCACCTCACATCTCGATGGCTAGTACAGATCGAGCCACTAGTTAAATCTTCGTTAAAGTAATTATAAAAACAGGGAGGATATTCAAATGGATTCTTCCTGTCTGTAGATTCTAATGCAGGTGGCGTGGACAAAATAACAGGTATTTCCGAAACCGAAGACTACACACATAGACAGTTTGGAGGCTGTTCATCATGAAACGCCATTTTCATGCTCACTGATATGGTGTGATGCGAAGGTAAGTAATTAAGTTTCGCAACTGATCGGAACGTGATTGGAAGGGTGTAGTGGAGTGTATAATATTTTATCTCTCATGGCAGTATTGTATCGATTGTATCGAAGGATATAGGGTCTAGTGCAGTTCGCATATAGATCCTGGTCTAGTACCGAAATGCGTCATGTTCCCCTAGTTTACTTACCCGGGGGACGCGTGCCCCCAACACCCCGGGTTACGCGCCGGTTATATTCCCTTTCGTAAAAATCATAAAACTTTCCTAGCATTTGGCGTTTTGTTCTAAGCATTTGTATATTTAACTTCAACTAAGCAAGATTGTGATAAACTCTACAGTATACAAATAATCAACCAAGTACACCGAATTATCTGGACCCCAGTTCACCAGGTCCTTGATTATTCAACCACATATCATAGTATTATTACAATGTGTCCATCGTCACTTTACAATCCGGCTCAAGTTTTAGACATATAGATAATTTATATAAATATATATTTGAATAAAATATATTTCCAAAATATGAGAAATATAACAGAATGCACCATTTCAAGTCTTCTTTTCTTTTCACAAGGGAAAATTCCACACACCCCTCCCCATATGTGTATCGGTTTCAACGACCCCGGGGACACGCCCTTCCGTTATAATATTAACGTTTTAGCCCGTTAAGCTTTTAATCTAACGGCACGTTTTTCAGGAAAGTTATTCCAACAATCTGTGTTTTTTTTTTCTATTTCTTCTTCTTTGACTCAGATCCTGACTTTTAAGACTCCGATTTTCAGATCACCGGGATAGCTTTCAGGTATGATTATCATAATACTAAGGTAAATGACACAGTAATACAAAATAAAAAAACCTTAAAAACTGGTATAACAATTACAAGATTTATTGTTAATTCTGAGAACCAATATTTGGTTTTCGATTTACATCATGAAATATTACATAAGTCAAAAGTTTATGGGGTTTATCCTTTTTTTTCAGAATTGTAGTTATTGTGTGCTATACCACAAAAAAGAAGAATCCGCGACGCCAAAAAAAAAAAAAAGTACTAATAAAAATAATAATTCGAAGGACAGGAAAACATAATCTTTTGAAGCTGATGACTGAGTTAAAACAACCTCAAAGGACGGTGTTTTAGTGACGTAGCGATATAAATGTCAATATTGGAACATTTGTGTTTCCTCGTTCGAGAAGGAAATGAAAAAATGAATAATTAAGACATTTTGATCCATATCACATATAGATATTTCTTCTAGCAAAACAACGTAGTTGTCACATGAGAGGGGGTCTGGACTCAAGGAATAAATATAGCCTCAAACGTGTTCACGATTTGATGGAAAATACGGTCACTGTATTTAGGTCACCAGAATGCAATACAACTGAAAGCTAACTGTGATGTGATAAATGATACTAACTATGACAGATGTTATGTTTATATTGAACTATTCTTTAACAAATGACATGGCGTAATTTACAGTTCAAGAACAAATAAAAAATAACTAAATAACATTGGCCTTCATAGGCCCCATTGTTTTATCATTTGACTATCATAGTAATATACTTCACCATACACATCATGATGTTACAACATGGCGAAATGATACCTTTAGATCTAACCAATATGCAACAACAATGTAGCTTTACTACTATCTAAGTCTTCAAAATCTAATATGTATTTTTAATATATAATTCCTATTTCTACCATGGACAGTAATGAACACACTCCATGAAAGAAATGATTCAGTCGTGCCGATGAATATGGTGTATTGGTGTACATAAGAGTCATGTTCTCATAAGCAAGCAATGTCCTCAAAAGTAAACGATGTTCTCACAAGTAAAGAATGTCTTCACAAGTCAGCAATGTCCTCACAAGTAAACATGTCCTCACAAGTAAACAATGTCCTCACCAGTAAGCAATGTCCTCACAAGTAAGCAATGTCCTCACAAGTTAGCAATATCCTCACAAGTAAGCAATATCCTCACAAGTAAGCAATGTCCTCACAAATAAGCAATGTCCTCACAAATAAGCAATGTCCTCACAAGTAAGAAATGTCCTCACAAGTAAGGAATATCCTCACAAGTAAGGAATATCCTCACAAGTAAACAATGTCCTGACAAGTAAACAATGTCCTGACAAGTAAACAATGTCCTGACAAGTAAGGAATATCCTCACAAGTAAGCAATGTCCTCACCAGTAAGCAATATCCTCACAAGTAAGCAATGTCCTCACAAATAAGCAATGTCCTCACAAGTAAGAAATGTCCTCACAAGTAAGGAATATACTCACAAGTAAACAATGTCCTGACAAGTTAACAATGTCCTGACAAGTAAACAATGGCCTGACAAGTAAACAATGTCCTGACAAGTAAACAATGTCCTGACAAGTAAACAATGTCCTCACAAGTAAGCAATAACCTTACTAGAACACATTTTGGAATCAAACTTACATGCAAACTACAAAGTTCTTGTAAATGAATGGTGGTATAGCAGATAACATTTCAATAAGAGCGCAAATGACACAAATCAAGCCTTACCAAAACAAACCAAAAAGAGTAAAAGTGGACAAAAATAGATAATATCATTACCAGTTTTTAGCATTGTCCTAAATGATGCTAGAATTCAAATAATCATCACATATTTTCCACCAAGAAACAATTTGCCCGCTTAATCTCCCTCTCAGACCATTCTTTTACATAAATATCAAATTGAGATATTTCTATACCTAGAGCCAGATCTCCATACACTTATTGGAATATAAACTGTTATGTAGTTGGTTAAGCAATGTCTGGCATCATATCAACAAATTTGCATGCATTTTTCCATCCCCCCTCCCCCCAACCCCCCCCCATTCAACTTTTCGTGCATGTACATTGTCAACTTAAGTTAATTCAATGGGTAGAAATCACTTTTCATGACACTAAAAAGGTAGATTACTCCCCAGCTTCCAAAAACAAAGAAATACATATTGTTAATAATAATAACAAAACATACTTCCTCTCTGTTGTGTGGCTGCTTCAACCACATGAATGTCCATTTTCACACGTATCAACAACTTAAAACAATTACAGTCATATATATATAGAAAAAAATTAGAAGAAAGAAAATATAGAGATATATAGAACACCATTTATTTCAACTTGATCCGCTTCTTGGAAGCTAAGTCTTGTTTGTTCTGTCAACCCTTCCAATGTATGATGAGTTGATTCCCTTTTGCAATTAAAACATTAACCACAAAGTACTTTCAAAGAAACTAACGTCAGTGCGTTTCAACATACTGGCATTGTTAATAACAACTCATTGATCATAACAATAACAATAACTAAAACCAATTAGCTTCTTGGATATAATTTGTACCTGTCTGAACCACTGTCGACAGAATGACTTATAACTTTGTATTTTTATTTCAAGCCAGCTAAAAAGATGTTAGTGTTTTCCAAAATACTAGTCTACTCCTTCATAATTACATGCTTACTCCAGTTTTCTCAGCTATTTAAGTATTTTTCCTTTCTTGCACATTTCTCCGCTCCTGCATATTTTTTGTGCACCATGGCAGAATACAACAAGATTTCACTAGTTTAAGCTTAGCATATGGCTACACCACTTTCACCCAAACTTTCATAAACTATTCAAAAGCTAAGAGTCTATGAAAATGGCAATTTTCAACCAACTAAGCATGTAAAAACTATTACCATCAATTAATTTAAATACTGCTTTAGTTTCATAACTTTATCGCAGGTACAATACAAAAAAACAAGAAAGAAACCAAAGGAGGCATGTGACCCATTCTTGTGTTACGGACCTGACTATCTCTACATTCCATCTGGTTTTGGTATTGTGAAGCTACAGAAATATGGGAGTTTCAACCCTTCTGTACTTTAGCCATGGTAACAGTGAAGCAATACCGATAACATTTGTTACAGATGAAACATTTTATCTCTCCTAGTGTCGTATTCCAAAATGAGTAAATAAAAATCTCCCAAAGTTCTGTATTGACCTTTCCTTACACAATCAGTCGATATCCACCGACAGTGATCCAACGGGCACCTAAATGTCCAGATATCACTTTACAATACGGCCATACTTAGTCCAGATATCACTTTACAATACGGCCATACTTAGTCCAGATAGACCTTTACAATACGGCCATACTTAGTCAAGATATCCCTTTACAATACTGCCATACTTAGTCAAGATATCCCTTTACAATACAGCCATCCTGAGTCCAGATATCCCTTTACAATATGCCCATCCTGAGTCCAGATATCCCTTTACAATATGGCCATACTTAGTCTAGATATCCCTTTACAATACGGCCATACTTAGTCTAGATATACCTTTACAATATGGCCATACTTAGTCAAGATATCACTTTACAATACGGCCATACTTAGTCCAGATATCCCTTTACAATACGGCCATCCTTATTCCAGATATCCCTTTACAATACGGCCATACTTAGTCCAGATATCCCTTTACAATACAGCCATACTTAGTCCAGATATCCCTTTACAATATGGCCATACTTAGTCCAGATATCCCTTTACAATACAGCCATACTTAGTCCAGAGATCCCTTTACAATACGGCCATACTTAGTCCAGATATCCTTTTACAATACGGCCATACTTAGTCCAGATATCCCTTTACGATATGGCCATACTTAGTTCAGATATCCCTTTACAATACGGCCATCTTTAGGATAACACTAAAACGGTAGCCTTGATGTACCAAAGAGGGATATCTGATATTTTTTTTTTCTGTACATAATTTAACCAATTCTTAAGACAGATAAGGCGTCTCATACGATCTCATACTTCTCCACCAGGAGTACGGTATCCAGAGAATGCTTCACCGGTCTGTTGCCCTCAACTGACACTATCGAGTCCGGCTGTTGAGTTGAAAAAAAAAGAGGAAAGGGGATGAAAAAATAGAGGGGGGACGGTAATGAGAGTGGGGATTGGTACCCATCTTACAGTATGTTCGATGCAACAGATATTCTTGTCACAGACTAGAATGTTACACAATATAAACCAATCTGCGACTTGTAGGTTTGCTATATGCTGTACTTCACAACCTCATTTGAGTTCTTGCAGTCATGGTACACTATGGGCTGTAGGACTTTGTAAATTGAGAAGTGCGAATTTGGTAATGCCACAATGGAAGGACCTTGACCGTACCTTAACCTTAACCTAAAGTTACCTTAACCGTACACAACAACTTTGCTGTGCTTGATGGAGATATTTATTTATCAGCCTTACGATAGTAACTACCGATGTGCATCAAGGTACAGTATGCTAAACAACAGAGTAACCTGTTTTGTACTTTTGCTACACTTGATAAACCTACAGTTAGGAGGGTAGTTACCTACAGATTTAACCATCCCTACAGATTTAACCATCCCTACAGATTTACCCATCCACTATGGATTTACCCATCCCTACAGATTTACCCATCCCCTAAAGATTTATTTGGATTTACCCATTCCTACAGATTTACCCAACCACTATTGATTTACCTATCAATACAGATTTCCACTACAGAGTTACCCATCCCGACAGAGTTACCCACCCCAACAGATTTACCCACCCACTACAGATTTAACCATCCACTACAGATCTACCTATACCCTACAGATTAACGCTCCCCTATGTACAGATTAACCTATCCCTGCAGATTTACACTTCCCCAATATATTCTCCTATCCCATACAGATTTACCAATCCCCTCTAGTCACCTATCCCCTACAGATTCACCGATCCTCTCTAGAGTAACCTATCCCCTATAGATTCACCTATCTCCTATAGATTCACGTATCCAGGGCTATAGATTCATGTATCCCCTATAGATTCACCTATAACAGGTATTCACTGGTATAATTACCAAATCAGGCCATCCACTAATGCTCCATAGCACTATATACCTTGTTACACACAATACACTTCTGTATGTATCACTAACTTTCTAGTTATTATACCACGTTCTAATACCACAAGTGATAGTAACCAATGTAGTTACCTGTGAAGTTACCTATGTAGTTACCCATGTAGTAACATATATAGTTACCTATGTAGTAACTTATATAGTTACCTATGGAATTACCCATGTAGTAACATATGTAGTTACCTATGTAGTTACTAATGTAGTAACATATGTAGTAACCAATGTAGTTACCTATCTAGTGACCTATGTAGTTGCCTATATAGTTACTAATGTAGTTACCTATGTAGTAACATATGTAGTAACCAATGAAGTTACCTATGAAGGTTACCCATGTAGATACCTATGTAGTTGCCTATGTAGTTACTAATGTAGTTACTAATGTAGTTACCTATGTAGTTACCTATGTAGTTACTAATGTAGTAACATATGTAGTAACCAATGAAGTAACCTATGAAGGTTACCCATCTAGTTACCTATGTAGCTACCTATGTAGTTACTAATGTAGTAACATATGTAGTAACCAATGTAGTTACTAATGTAGTAACATATGTAGTAACCAATGTAGTTACCTATGTAGTTACCTGTCTAGTTACCTATTTAATTGCCTATATAGTTACTAATGTAGTTACCTATGTAGTTACCTATGTAGTTACCCATGTAGTACATTTGTAGTTACCTACTGTATGTAGTTACCTATGAAGGTTACCAATGAAGTTACCTATGTAGTTGCCTATGTAGTAACCAATATAGTTACCTATATAGTTACTTATGTAGTTACCTATGAACTTATAATCACAGATGAGCTATCTTTCTACCCGGCTGTTTGAGCTTCGCTACCCTCCTGTGCAACATACCTGTATATTACAGTAGGTCCTCTTCGCAAAGAAGTTGACATTGACTGGGAAGAAATCATCAGGGCTGCCAGCGATACTGAACTCCAGGCTTCCGGACTTGTTTTCCGAGTTAATAACGGGCAGAGTCCACTCTAGAATGTTCTTACGGTTGTCATGGTGATATTCTCCATCAATTTCTCCCACGACGGGAGCACCGACTCCAGACCTGGTGACAAAAACATTTTGTTTTAAATTTTGGAGGAAATATTTCGTCTGTGAAGACAATATTGTGTAAAAGTGGTCTTTCCATATGATGGTGAAAGGAGTAGAGCATGGCAGGTTGATGTGAACAGGTGGTGTATAGTGGGTGTGGCATGGGTGGGGCATGGGTGTGACAAGGGTGGGGCTAAACTAAACACTGACAACAACCTGACATTACACTGATCATGAAAATGTTCATAACACATACCATAAAAGTGGTGGTCTCACAAGTTTACTCAATACTAATATGGCGGCTGTCCAGTTTCTGGTAAAAGTATCTGATAAATTAGATTAAAATGCCCATATAGAGCAAAATTCAACAGCCAAGTAGGGCTGCCCATTGTGACTAAATGACAGTGGTTTAGTACTTGACATCGGACCTGGCACTCCAGTCCACACTGGTCCATTTTTCAACGACTTCAAATGTTTAACTCGATTGTGAAAACAAAAATGGGACACCGACTTGGACAGCCAGAACTCCAGGACTCGAATCAAGACTGACGGTTCCGATAAACTCGATCCCATTGTGTAAATTTACAATTCCCTGAATATAAATGAACTGAACCTAGTCGGACCGGACTCTCAGGGGGCTGAAACTCGGTACTCGGACGTGCTCCAAAGCTGGTTAAATTGACGTAAAAGTTACTTACGGAACAGGAATGGTTATGGATACATCTTGGAGTTCCATATCCTCCAGCTGAAGTTCGTATTCGATATTTACATCGCAGCCTCCATCGTTGTTTTCTGACGGCCAACAGTTTACTGCGCAGGAGGAGAGACCATGGAAATGAGTTATAAGCAACATGGAAACGAGAAAGCACGACGACATGAACCCTCGCAAGGAAACGACTCTTCCAGATCGAAAGAAAAAAACGTTAATTCACAGACGGATGGCGAGTTCATTAAGAGACACAACGATATATGGACCCTACGTCAACACTTCTTCCACTGCTAACGGGCAGCGTTATAAACACTTTGGCACTTCTTACAGGTCATGACCAGGGATGTGCCAGGATTTCCTGAGTGCCGGATATACTGATTGCCTTCCTGGGAGAGGGGTCTAAGGGGGAGAGGGGATATCCCCCTCCCCTTCGAGAATTTTTTTGATTTTTGAAGGTGCTCAGATGCCAAATGCTAGTAATTGTATAGCTTTTTAAGCACATACACTAACAACTTACATTTTAATTTTTTCTTTTAGTGAAATATATTGCATACCTGGTAAAAGTTAGTGGTTGTTTCAAAGAGATTTTACAAGGGACCGATTGAGAGCCGTAAGTAATGTTTCTTGCATGCGTAACTGATAATTAATAGTCTGTATGGTTTTGGCATAGGCCCAATTTTTGTTGAATATATTGTTAGATGAAAATAGTGCTAGGTAGGATTCACCATTTTTAAGACAGTGCTGGGCGGTAATTTTGAGTGCTGGGCGGGGCCGCCCAGCGTGGGCACATCCCTGATGACCTCATCAGAAACAACCGCATGCCCCCCAAGACTCATTCTAACTAAAACACATTTACGTGTTTGAAACAATGGGGCATTCCAGCCACGCCAAAAATCAACATAGGACGCTGTCAAATCTATCAGGTCTTGTTCCGCGTAAATAGCGCAAGCAGAAGTTGATCACTAGTAGTAGATACAAAGTGGTTTTGTCATTACTGATGAAGAGATCATTCAGAAACATATTGTATATTACATATATACAGTAGGTCTTTTGTTCGACAAAACAGCACAAATTGAACCTTGAACCAAAGTTTTTGTATAGCGCTGCAACATATATATATATATATATATACCATGAACCAGTTGATCACACAGTGTGCTGGTACATGAATTCGTCAGGCATGTTTGCAGCTTGTCAGCGCTTTCATGTGATCGTGCTTTTCCTTAATTTAGAGATCATTAAACAGTACATTTCACTCCCAATAGGACGGGCATCACAGCGCCCTCTCTCGGTAAGCTACACAGAGAAAGATCCATCCTGTTGCCACTGAGCAATGAGCTATACGATGCTAAGTGCGATACATGAATATGATCAACGTAATCAATTACTCTTCTTAAATGCAATGTTCCTGAACAATGTTAAAGGTACCATAATATGGTATCACAAACTCACATCGATGTTTAAAGGGGGACACTTCCTTCTGAAACAGAATCTCCAGGTCGTTTGACCCAATGTTTCTTGTATATGTACTTACTAGAAAGAGGCATGAGACTTTCATCCTGTGTCTGGAAACGCCACTTTAGTACTCCAACGTCAAGCTTGGCTGGGAATGGCTTCTTAGATTGCTTCATACCAATGACTGATTTCGTGTTGAATAGATTCTTGTCAACATTTGGATGTGTCTACACAAAAACAAGAAAAAAACGTGAAAGAAAAAAAAGTGATGTCACAAATAGCAAAATACAAGGGCATTGCAGAATTTCAGAACTAACAAAAATGGTTAAAAATATGGCTTCATCAGCTGATGATTAAAATCCTCAAAATTATTTATTTCACGATACCGTCAAAATTATAATTCCTTGGAAATGGTTTTTAAGTTCATGGATGCTAGCGGAAACGATGTCAGTTTGTCACATTGAATCTAGAATTACGGGATTTGATCCACTGATATCAGGACAAAATAATGAGCTCACAGATTCAAACACGTTCTGGCGAAAACAATATTTGTTTACTCTTAATACAAGTCTTTGTAACGATACTATAGCAAGCTTTTCAGTATTCAACAACTTCAAGATTAACTCAATGAGGACTTAAAATGTGTCTCGATAACGAAACCACTGCAACACCAACCATACAGGATACAGAAATACCAAACGTTGTACTACATGGCCGTTACATTCAGCAAAACTAGAATCTTACACACTGTATATTAATATGACACCCTCCCCCCTCAAACCCCACTGCTATGATCACCTGTGCAGAATCCCGCACAGGAATAAATCCTGCTATAAAGTCCTTACCAAACACTACAGTAACTACAAAAGACAAGTGAAATACTGTTTCCCTACACCACTTCTACACCATCAACACAGAATCACAAACACTACAGTAACTACAATAAGCAAAGTCAAATACAGTTTATCACTATCTACACCACTTCCACACCAGCAACACAGAATCTCAAGCACTGCAGTAACTACAAAGGCAAAGTCAAATACAGTTTATCACTATCTACACCACTTCTGCACCAACAACACTGAATCTCAAACACTACAGTAACTACAAAGGCAAAGTAAAATACAGTTTATCACTATCTACACCACTTCTACACCAACAACACAGAATCTCAAACACTGCAGTAACTACAAAAGCAAAGTCAAATACAGTTTATCACTATCTACACCACTTCTACACCAACAACACAGAATCTCAAACACTGCAGTCACTACAAAAGCCAAGTCAAATACAGTTTATCACTATCTACACCACTTCTTCACCAACAACACAGCATCTCAAACACTGCAGTAACTACAAAAGACAAGTCAAATACAATTTATCACTATCTACACCACTTCTACACCAACAACACAGAATCTCAAACACTACAGTCACTACAAAAGCAAAGTCAAATACAGTTTATCACTATCTACACCACTTCTACACCAACAACACAGAATCTCAAACACTACAGTAACTACAAAAGCAAAGTCAAATACAGTTTATCACTATCTACACCACTTCTACACCAACAACACAGCATCTCAAACACTGCAGTAACTACAAAAGCGAAGTCAAATACTAGTTTATCACTATCTACACCACATCTACACCAACAACACAGAATCTCAATCACTACAGTAACTACAAAAGCAAAGTCAAATACAGTTTATCATTATCTACACCACTTCTACACCAACAACACAGAATCTCAAACACTACAGTAACTACAAAAGCCAAGTCAAATACAATTTATCACTATCTACACCACTTCTACACCAACAACACAGAATCTCAAACACTACAGTAACTACAAAGGCAAGTCAAATACAGTTTATCACTACCTACACCACTTCTACACCAACAACACATAATCTCAAATACTATCTACATCACTTCTACACCAACAACACAGAATCTCAAACACTACAGTCACTACAAAAGCAAAGTCAAATACAGTTTATCACTATCTACACCACTTCTACACCAACAACACTGAATCTCAAACACTACAGTAACTACAAAAGCAAAGTCAAATACAGTTTATCACTATCTACACCACTTCTACACCAACAACACAGCATCTCAAACACTGCAGTAACTACAAAAGCGAAGTCAAATACTAGTTTATCACTATCTACACCACATCTACACCAACAACACAGAATCTCAATCACTACAGTAACTACAAAAGCAAAGTCAAATACAGTTTATCATTATCTACACCACTTCTACACCAACAACACAGAATCTCAAACACTACAGTAACTACAAAAGCCAAGTCAAATACAGTTTATCACTATCTACACCACTTCTACACCAACAACACAGAATCTCAAACACTACAGTAACTACAAAGGCAAGTCAAATACAGTTTATCACTACCTACACCACTTCTACACCAACAACACATAATCTCAAATACTATCTACATCACTTCTACACCAACAGCACAGAATCTCAAACACTACAAAAGCCAAGTCAAATACAGTTTATCACTATCTACACCACTTTTACACCAACATCACAGAATCTCAAACAGTAACTACAAAAAGTGCAAACTATCTTATGCACAATCCATTTATAATCATACACATTAGTGTTATATACTGTGTCCAGTAGAACTAACCCACAATCCTACACATTGGTGTTAGAATGTGTCCAACATTACAACATTACACATCAGTGTTTAAACATGAACAGCATTAGAAGCATAATCCATTCATAATCCTACCATATTAGTGTTATATACTGCGTCCAGTAGAACTAAGCCACAATTCTACACATTGGTGTAAGGTGTGCAACATTACAGCTTATAGACACACACAATCTTGCCGTGTATAAAGCATCAATTACCTGTAGTTGTGCCCCCTTGTCATCATTGTTATCCACATGAATCTTGATTAACCCATCCTCCTGGTTAGCGACCCTCAACTGCAGTATCCCGTGGACCTCTAACCCCTCCAGACCCCCATCCCGGCTGGCGGTCACACTCATCTTCTCCGACGCCTGGATATGTATGCTGCAAAGGGAGAGAGAGGGAGAGAGAGTATAGAAGACAAGAGGTGTAGACTTAAAGAACCCTTTACGGTTTCTCAGATTTGAACCAGACTCCTGTACCTCACAGTCAACCCTATGAATATTCATTGTTAATAATTCAAAATTCAAGCTCAAGGTAACCACTGGTTTGTCATTCTTGTTGACCAAACTGTCCATAAACAAAGGGAAACGACTCTTGACTTCATAGACCTTGTCAGAGAGGTTGTCCATGCCTGAAAATCTGAATAAATTATAGATCATCGAATAGTCATCAAAAGGCTCTGGTATAAAACAAGAGTCCAATGGGCACTATGGTTTCTTGCTTAGTGGATTATTAGAGTGTTTCAATGTCATAACCTAAATATCATTACATTTATGCCCACATGTACCAGCTGTTACACCAACAATTGTATACCGCGTTTGGTTACAATTCGACTTTACGGTTGAGAGGCTATCGCTATGTCAAGAATTTTACAGATGACCCCATAACCTCATTAATATTCACAAGGTCCGTGCCAAAAACGATAGGACACACCTTCTCACTATAATACATGTACATAGCAAGTATGACAAATATCTACAACTCTGTTGTCGAGTTATCACAGACCAAAGCAAGTGTCACAGACACACATAAGCTGATTGCATATGTTTTTTCGCTTAAAACACATTGAAGGCTGTAAAATAAGTCTGCTCTCATCCATAGAAAATGAGTGAGTTACAAGTATTTGTTACTCTCGATTCCCAAATATCTCATTTGCCCGTAACCCATTTTTGATAGCAATTGGGTGTAACAGGCAATTCAAGGACTGCTAGCTCAGTGGTTAACGCCGGTGCCTTTCAATCATAAGGTCCCGAGTTCGAGTCACTTCAAGATTAATCTATGTCGTCCAGTTACAGAGTTGTTGACAATTGACAATTCATAATCATGGCTGCTAAATATGAATCTAAGAGACTGACTTCAGTCAGCTTGCAGCTTTGATAAACCGATGATTGCTTCTTTGAGAGTTCCTGCTTGTAGGAGGATCTAATAAACATTTCATCTGACACCCCCATAAATCAATCTGTCACCTAAGCTCTACTGTACTTCTGTTGGCCGTCATGTGGTAGACCACTAAGCAAGCTGCTAGGACCGTGGCAAGTGTCCGCTGCAGTCTTGGACGATTTGTCAGCTTACGTCAGTACCTTCACGAATCAACCTATCAGGGTATATAGATCACTTGAAGGGATTAGAACCAAACTTGTGACTGGATCTTCCTCCAGCTGTCATTTATCGTCAAACCTATCTACGTGACATTTAAAGTCCTCGTCAAAACTTACAACAGAGTCAACAGAATTCAAATGGGCCGATACATTTTTTGGGTAATTAAACACTCGAACAGTCATTTCTGCTGCACTACAGATTGTAATCACTATTTAACGAGGGGAGTGACTACATGAACTGTTGAGGATTGAAAAGTGGGGCGTTTTGATCTGTAAAAGTGGGATCCAACATATAGGACACTCAATCAAAGCAGACTGTTCATTTTACAGATATAAAGAATTCAATACATAACCCTATATGAAAAGTCCAATCTATCGACCCGATCGTTTAGCCTGCTGTGCAGAGGCGTGCATGACATCGATCCTGCGAGCGACTGAGAAAATTTTGCAGCCTCAAAATCCTGCAGGGTTACAAACACTTAAGCAGTGCAAAATTTGTAAGGAATTTTTATGGAAGTTTTTGTCAACTTTGTCTGCTTTTGGTTATATCTGAACAGAAAATTTGACCTGCCTAAAGGACGTTCTAGATCTCTAGATCTAGATGACTTTACACGAGGAATAAAAGACCAGAGAGATCTTCTTTCACATGCTTATTTGTCCATTGAAACATCCCATCACAAGCAAGCCGGACCTTCATTCAAAACTCCACAAAGGTAGAAGTATTTTCAGTCCCGTCATTTTTTGAAGTGACTGTTCCCAGTGATTTATGGTTAGTAGGAAAAAAAAAACTGCTCTGGATTTTGTTCCGGCTACAATTCGGTGTTGAATTTCTACGCAGCAGTTACGAAGGCTGTGAAAATTGATCGCTTTTTAAAATTACTGCGGCCCTCCCTATGTACAAGGGATGAGCCTGGTGTAAAAAAAAAAAAAAAGAATTACGGACCTTTGCAAAATTGCGGTATAGGCTGCAGTTTGCATATGCTACAGTGTGTTAGGATAATAGTATTTGTGCCCAAGGTAGAAAAGAAATCACGGATATTCCGCGAATTTGCGGAAAAAGCTCACGCCTGCTATGTACAGAAACTGCCAAATGCATCTTTGCAATTTGCCCATTTTGCACACGGCGTCTTGCGATGCGAGGCTGGATAAACCGTTCCATGATGAACGGTTGCGCTGCCGGGCCCGATCCGCTTCTCGGACCACCTCTGCTGTAATGCAACTTACTTTTCTGTCTTAGCCGCTGGTGTCGTGGCCTTGGTCATGTTGGCCGACTGGCGGGTTTTCTTCTCGCTGATGACATCTTGGCCCTCCGAGGTGAGTTTGTCCAAGAAGGAGTTGACGTCCTTTGATTTGCTTCCCAGCTTCATGCCCTTACCCAGTGATCTAACGAAAGAAACAAACCAAACTAAATCGTGAGGATACATTTTTTTTTAAATCTGAACATTGGCATTCAAGCCAGTGAGAGCAGGATGAAAAATGCCCCTGTGCTCTACCCACTGAGCTACCTAGTAATTAGGTGTATGGTGGTGATCACTGCAGTCATCTCTTTACTAGACCATCCCGACTCGGAAAACCAAAATAAGTGGCCTTCCAGGCCTTCGAACAATTCCAGAGAGCTCTGGGATGTCAAAAAAAAGTTGGCTTGACTTTTCTGTGCATAAAAAGAAAGAGTAACAGCCCTTGGGCATTTATTTTCCAGAGGCATTACTGCTTTTACCATGAAAAGCTCCCTCCCCCCAAAAAAAAATGGAAAAAAATACTGAATTTCACTTCTTACTTTACCATTTCGGTATCACACATTGACAAAATGGCAGCCACCTGCCGTGGAGCTTTAAAATTTGCCAAATTCGCCAACAGAACGAACTCTTTCTTTTCTCTTTTCGGGGGGAATTCTTCTTTTTCACAATTTTGCCAAATCCAAATTACGTAACACAGACGATAGTCTGGATTTCTTCTTCCATTCAAACTAAATGAGTTGTGCTGAACACTTCTCTAACTTAGATTTAAGCTCACTTTGTTGGTTTTGTGACTTGCTTAGATTCCCTGGGCTCGATCATCGTGTCCATTCCCCCTCCTCCTCCTCCGCTGCTTCCCCCTCCTCGTACCGAAGACCCAAAGCCGCCAGACCGTACGTCCCTACCCTTCTTGGCAGCGTCTTTCCTCTGGGCCATGAGTTCACCCATTCGCTTCTTCATCTCCTTCTGGGCCTCCTTCTCTTGTGACTGTAAAATGTATAATAATGAGAGAAGATAATTATATGCCAGTGTGGCAGTAATGAGTGTCCGTCCATCCGTAGGACACTTATTACTAGGATATAGTGTCCCCTCCAAAGAAGCCTTGCTGTCCTGATGTTTTTGCACTACGTTTCCATACAGAAGAGCTTGTAGGACACATTTGTCCGTGGTATTCTCTCATCCTGTCCGCGCGGACAGAAAATCACCACACACGGACGTTTTTTCCTAGTTAATAGTGTCCGTCTGGACAGATAATACTGTCCGCCGGACACAATTCCCCCCGAGAAAGTTGTCCTACAGACACAATTCTCGTGGAAAAGTGTCTGTGAGACACCCGGACACTATTCCCTGCCACACCAGCCCAAACACAACGAGTTTCACAATAACGTTAGTTAAACAATAATGCCTACGCCCGCCGCCGACTTATGGAACAAACTTCCCGCCAACATTCGCCATGCACTTTCCTTGGGAATTTTCAAATCCAAACTCAAAACCCACCTTTTCCGGCTGCATTTCTATGACACATAAATATATCTTTCATTTTATGACTGTTTTTAGTGTCACCATTTTATACAACTGAATTCCATTGCAATGTTTGTGCAATATATATTTGATATCCGTTTTATGCTATTCTTGATTCGGTATCATATTGTAAAATAGTATATATTTATTTTAGTAGTTTTTCACATATTTGATGTAGTTTTACACTGTATTTTTAACATTTCCTTTACTTTACATTGTGTAATTTTATCTTTCTCAGGTGTATTGGTTTTGTATTTATGTTTTTTTTTACTTTGTTTTTATGTATTATGTTTTGTAAAGCATTTTGAAGCCTTTGCATATTGCGCTATATACCGTAAGTGGCATATTATTTATTATTAATATTAACTCTCATCAGGGAATAACCAATTGAAGTGCTGTTCCATTTTTTGTATACAGTGGCAATACTTCGTGCCCTTTCATCTTGTGTAAAAGTAAGTTGGCCTGACGTTCCGATCCTAGCAGGATCTTCTTCAAATGCTAAATGACAAGTAACAGTAACAGGAGGGACAAAAACACGCACAGAATACAGACAGGTTAATGAGCATGGTGAACACAAAGAGATGGATGTAAGGCGATTCGTAGACAAGGGATGGAGAGAACAAAGAAAGAACCAACAGGGGAAGAGGAGAGGTAGGAGATAAACAGTGGAGGGACAAAGAGAGGATTCAGGGAAGGGGGTAGGGAATAAAGTGGACAAGGACAAAGACAGAAAGGTGTGGAGAAAAAAGGGTTGAGGAGAGCTATAAGAAGAGGAGTGATTGGGGGGGGGGAAAGGGGGAAGGAGGGGGGGGACAGAAGAGAAGTTAGTCATGTCCTTTCATCCTGTCATTTTATCAAGTACTGAATACCACATGGTTTTGTCCACAAAAGACTACTATATACAGTTTTGCAGATCTCTGTTTGACAAATTGAAAATATTTTGCTTCAAGCATTCTGTTATAATTCTATACTGAATAAATTGATCACTGTTTCTTAAACAACAGACCGAGGATCAATTTAAGATCGACGACTCTTTTCTGAAAATCAGTGACAATGAAACTGTTATTTATAACGATCCGTGCGGTTTTCTATAATGAGGAGTGTTGTGTGACCTATGTTAAAGGGATAGTAAGGGCATCTCACTCATGCTGAATATAGTATCTGTACGAGACAATTTTTGTTAATAAATTTGATATGAGATATCACAAAACAAGACACCTTTCTCTGGGGACAGGTGTGGAAATGTTAGGTTTAGAACGTTTCAATGTGTTGAAATGCGATACGAGGCTCGCTTATGTCACAGAGTGGCTCGCTGTTGCCACTGATCAAGCAGAAACTGTTTGAATTCCAAACAACAATGGCAAATTATGCACTGGGTGACAATTCACTTGATTTTTTATGGTTGAAAGAAATGTTTTCAAGCATTATTTTGTTAAAAGAAGTCGCAAAATGCCAGAAGAGGGTCCACTCGGTTTTTACCCAAACAATAGATCTACACTCACAGGAAGACTATGACATCATCTAATGGGGCTTTCCAACCATACCCAATGGGGGTATTGTCATATCGGTCCTATTTAGTTTCACAAACAGATCGGTGACTTTAGATCATGACAATGTTGTTAGCTGACCGCCCATTTCATTTCATAGTTTAATCAAGGAGAGATCTTTTCAAATGTATAATCAACATTTCAAAGGTATTCTAACTATTTTAATCACCTTAACTTGATTATTCTAAAATGCTTGCTTTTTTTTTTCATTTTGCTCGGCCATACTGCACGACCGAGTGGGACCTTGAACCGACCAACATTATGAAAGCTGAAAATGTTGAAGAGCTGCATATATACTACATCTGTATTACCAGAGAACAGGCTTATTACCGCCAAATGGATGTATATATATATTCCTTTACCTCACGGACAGCTTCAAACATTTTCTCTTCGTGGGAATCCATTTCTGTGAATGTTCTTATCTGGGCTAAGTTGACACTTTCTCGGTAACCAAGGGCGACAATTTCGTCAAATGCAAAAATCAGCTCAAAAGCATGGTCTAATATTTCTTGTTCTTCCATGGCTCGACAGTATTCTGGAATCTGTAAAAGAAAAGAGTAAAGAGAAATCATGAATAATATATCATAATGATAAAACTATATTGATAAAGCAGTATGCACTACCATATCCATTGATACGATGTTCACAGGCGCTAAAATCACTACTACAGCTAGATGAGGACAAGAAAAACATATTAATAAATATGTAGCATTCGTAAGAACTCAAGCTTTCTGTATAAAGCTGGAATCAGTGATTTTACATAAAACAGTAGAAAAATAGTCATAATGTGACGGCCATATCCATCAAATCCCACGTTCTCACATCCACAGTACATATGTGCCCAACAGGAGTGAGCGAGTATATACTGTATTTCAGTGCAAGCTACAATGTCCTCACAATAATAGTAACAATTAACACTTTTTACGACGCTTAAATGACCGCAAATCTGAAAGAAACCCCACAAGGGTCTTATGGACTACAACTTACACGTCGGGTGGCTTCCAATTCGACATCTGCACTAAATTTGGAAACTTGTCAATTTAGGGAGCTGTTTCAGGTGGGGAAAACCGTAGATTGGCTCTTGGATGAAAAACCCACCTTACTATGTACCGGCCGGGTATCCAACCCAGGACCTCCCAATTGCTAAGCATCATTGCTTCAAAATGCCACCGCCTTTATCCACTGGGCCACAGCATCGGCCACTGTGCTAACATACAGTACGACATGTTTACTAAATGACCACAGAATGGACGATATCCCTCCTAATTGTTGTAAGGCCTCGCGTTCCGATCCTCACTTTATCTTGAACACTGAAACTGTTCCAATCGCCTTTGCCAGGCTGTGCGCAGGAGGTGAGCAGTTTGTTCACATTGTTTCCCCCTCCCTGCCCTCTCCCCCAATCCACATCCTGGGAATTTGTTTTGCAGAGCAATTTTGGAGGCTATGAACTTTGTCTCTAATAAAAATGCTATGTATATGGTTACTGCACTGTGTAAAAAAAACTGCACTACCTACATGTTTCTTTGCACTTTTAAGTGGTTCCATCGTTTTCTGACAATTAGACAATAAAGTGGCGGCCTTTAAGTCAAAATTGCAGTCCAGCTCAATCTTTGTCCAATTTTGTTGGAATTGTTCCGGTTAAAATATAATCTTATCAAATGGTTATACTGTACTGTTCAAAAGAGACACTTCAAGTCAGTTTAACATGAGATTGTAAAAGCGGTGCGCGAGAGATAAACCGACAGGCCAAAAGCTCAAATTAAAAGAACGGTCATTCCATTGAACAAAATTGTCAATGAAGATAAATGTACAACTGCCTGTTTATTTGTAATTTGTGGCAAATTTAAAACCTCTTGTGTCACTATAAACTTAACTTCTCTTTCATTTAGAGAGAAAAACCATCCAATAAAATATGGAAAGAATAGAGAAAGAGCAATGCAAAGAAAGTATCAAAATACTTACCGCTCTGGAAAATAACCTTAACGTCTCTAAATCTTCTAAAATGTTGCTAGCTTTTGTCGTGATTAGAAGCATGTATAACTTCTCCAAAGGTTGGTATACATATCGAACACTCTCTGTTTCAACAAACGTGTGCTGTTTGCCAGTGTTCATTAGCTTGGGAAATGCTGCCAAGAGGCCCTCGATTCTGGCTCTGGTCATCTCCACAAACTGACGAGCTACTAGGCCCTTGCCACTTTTAGTGCAAATGGCCGCTGCTAAAAGCACCTTAGGAGAGAAAGACAATACAAAAAATCGTCACATTTCTGATGATATCAAATAGTTTCATCAACTTTGTGGGCTCCTTTTGTTACACTTTGTAAGAAGCCATGCTACTTTTACTTGCAGATGTTCTTTGGAATTGGTTGAGACTAAATACAGTAGGCCTAGGCCTAGGTCTAGCCTAGGCTAGCTGCATAAAACGATTCTGCGACATGTTTTACGTTGTTGATTCACTTTGGTGGAAAAAAGTTTAAACTTCATACTGCACAGAAACATTATTTTCCAATGTGCAATTATATAGTACTAAGTATCTGCGTAACCTTAGTTTACTGGAAGTACTGGTGATGTATACTTGTACTATACCCCAAGTACATCGACTTGAACAGCATCCTAACACACAATTTACTCCCACTAGTATATGCCAAATAGCCTAATGTTATGTTACGTTACACGTTGGAACCAGACTAGAGTTACTGTCGTTTTCAAGTTATCACGGTTTACCGGATTCGGCTCGTTGATAAACTCAATTCTTAAGTATTGGGAAATGACGACAAATTACCATCGTTAAAACGCTTCTTGTGGCAAGAAAAACACGATAATAAGCTCCAGCAGTATTTCACTCCCGTTACCTTACGAGTGCTTGCACAGTGTTCGTGTAGCCTATATTAGGACCTAGTCCTTATTTCATATGCAACATTTTCATTGACGAGTTGTACACGATAAACAGGCCACGTATTTATAACAGGCAGGAAAATAGATGGCGCTATTCTTGAAAATATTTTTAAGGATTGTTTGATCAGCAGGATTTCTTGTGATAGACTACATACAAGGTCTGTTAAAATAGTAGTGAATATACTTAACTTTTATAAATATTTTAATGCATTCCCGCCGTGCAGTTCCTGCACGCTTACCGGAAAGGAGCAACATGTTCGTGGTAAGAGTGAAGCAAATGTTAGCCTGTATTTTGTATTGGGTTATAACTGACCAAGCTAATGCAATATAATGTTCACGTGTTACTGGAAGACCACCCACCCCTCCCCCCTAGTGAAATAAGACATGCGGTCAGGGACGTCGCTAGAGGGGGTGTGGGGTGTCTCACCCCCCCTCCCCAATCTTGGTAAAAATGACGATAGTTGGAAAATTTGAGTGCGACAGTCGGAATTTCTCACTGTCGGAATTTCCCCCTATCTCCAGCTTCAATTCGGAATATCCGACTGTCGCACTCTAATTTTTCTGACTGTCGCACTTTTATTTTCATATGTGCTTGTAATTTGTGAGTGACATAAAATTTTCGATCAAAATTGACCTTTAATCAGTCATATTTACCACGTTTTCCTCGTCACATTGAGAAATTGTATCTCGCGATCCCTACACTCTACCATACAAAAATTCGTATGATTTTGAATACTCTAAAAAATAATACAACGTTCGCCAGCTTCAATTCGGATAATTTATGTTTTAATTTTGCTATTGGGTGGGTAAACCCTGTTCGCTTGCTTCAAGTAAGTTCAGGATATACCAGGGACTTAGCCAGGGGGAGCAGGGGATCGACTGCTCCCCCTTTCAGTGTCGAAAAATATGTTTAAAAACTGTTGTTATTACACTGCTTACACACGGCGATAACGATATTTGTTTTTAGGCCACTGCACATCTGGCTGTCTTACAAAATATGAAAGTTTGTATTGTCCATCAGTTAAGTTCGTCAAATGTATTAAAGTCCAGACATTGGACAATAAACAAGAATCATCCTTCTGGAAAAATTGTAAAAGAGCACTATGTTTGTCTTTCTGATATATTATGTAAAAGAACATGTAAAAGAATTCAAACAGGAAACAAAATCTGCTGAAAATATGATATCATATGATAATGATGAAACTGGCAACAAATTGCACCGCAGATCGCATCTAAGGACCTTCAATTGTTCAAAAGTATCTCAAAGGGGATGGGGACACCCATCACATCCCCTTAGACCCCTCCCCATATCAATCGCAAAAGGTGTTCCCTCTTTCAAATTCCTGGCTCCGTCGTTGGGATATACATTGTCTCTATGTTATACAATTAAAACACTCAATACTAATCTATGGAAGCTTAAAAGTACCATCAACATAAGAAAAAATTTGCCCCATAAGGTACAAATGTATCGAAAAAAGTTCGGAACATAAGTGCAGTCGCGAATGGTGGGGTGTCACTGACCGTATCGTTGACGATTAATGCGGGGGGGGGGGGGGGTTACAAGGCAGCATTCGGAATTTTCTGGCTCTAAAACCCATCCAGTTGGAATTTCAGCCACTACACCCCCATCCTGGCCTTAGTTGGGTCCCTGCATGCGGTTACAACTAGATGTATAGCTATCGCGCCAATTTCCCAAAGTTTCTGTTCATTTGTTGCCACAATATTCTAATGACTGCCAGGGGCGGGATTTGAGTTGCGAAAGTGGGGGGGGGGGGGGGGCAAACCTGCCAGCAAGACTATCTAAGCGGAGCTGCAAGAAATCTTTTGGCTTTGAGATGACCGGAAACGGCATTTCCCGAGTGCTCTAAGTTGCATGTACCCATCCTTGAAATATGGATCTCATGTCTGTAATTGTATCTAGATAGTTAATTATCGTTTACAAATTTGCAGAGGATTGATAGTAGAACATATGGTCAGATGGTGATGTACAACTTTTGTTATACGTTACTATCAGAGCCGTATATAGAGAGAGTTTGGCCAACCATGTAACCGATTTGGATTGGTCGAGAGGGAAAACGCCCACACAGGGTGGTAAAATAGGTCCACTTGAAAACTTTTTAGCAGGCGACACGCATACTCACAGTGTATAGACTATCGTTTGTGTACACGAAAAAAGTACGAAATTATGAAAGAAATGGTGCTGGGGATGCTGCAATCGGTCAGAACATGGATATTGTTGTTTGATTTTCCGACTGACCATAAAAGAAGAGGAATTTTTTGGAAGTAGAAAGAACAAGATGGAGATCTAATGAAAAAAAGTCTGTGTAGCCTAGGCCCATACTACTAGCCATAGGCCCTAGTGTAATACGAGTAATGTACAAGCAATGCGAGAATTTTACGTTCAGACTGGTTTCTGTAATTACATGCATGGCTATTCTCTCTCGTTTTACGATCCACAAATTCGATTTCATTATGCCAGCTCATCTAATCATAGGCATGGCAGTTTCAGTCGCACATATAGTTATCCTAATTCCTAGTTATTGTATGCCTAGGCTATGCCTAGCCTAAAAAAGTATCACTTTTAGTTTAATGTAAAAGGGTGGGCTAGCCTCTAGGCATCACGTAAAGCCCTAATCCTTAGTTAAGCCCGAAGCATAAGTTAAGCCTGGGCTTAGTTAGACCTGGACCATTCTTGCTATTACTACAACTGTTATAGCACATTACATAATATGGCACAGTATAAGGCCCAATTAAACTAGGTCTATGGAAAACAAAGTAGCCTAGGCCTAAACTAGTTAGGCTAGGTCTATACTCATTGGCAACTTGTGGGTTGTGTACACATACAGGCCTAATTATATAGACCCTTTTAGTGCCAAAATGGTTAAATGATTTTGGTTTGTGTTAATTGTCAGCATTGGCCTAGCCTTTTTAGGCTAACATGAATTCAGCCTAATTTTTTCTTCTTCAAAAGTATAGCCTAGGCCTTGGTTTAATTTGGATGCAGTCAACTATCATTTATCAAAGTTGCATCAGTACCTCCTTATTCCCTTAATTGACACCCACATTGACGATTGAAGTTAAAAAAAATCTTTTTAAATTATCTTTAGACAGTAAATTTTAACTCCCTGAATTTCAGGACTTTTTTTACAAATCAAAGGTGACATGTGCTCTGAAGAAAAACTCCTAACATAAAAAGCCACAGTTAGCAGACTGTGATAAAGACAAACCTGGTGAGTGACTACTAGACTGAAATCCAGTTTCTGCAACCACAGCAATAAAGTCTTTGTTTTAATCAATGCACTTGTGTGTTTGAAACTTTCAAATGGACACTCAATGGCAGTTGGTTAAGATATAAGGTTTTACCTTCATCATGGAGAGTTGAAGGGAATCTGCCTCATCATCTGAATAATGGACTCAAGGATAGCAACAAATCATGATTGGATAATGATTTTGAGCAAGTAAATATCTGGCAATTTGAAAGTTTGTATTATTTTTTTACATATTATTTAAGCTGTTTAGCTCACACACAAGCAAATGATCAAGTGACAACAACCGATGCAGTATATTTAAAGGTATTGAAGACTTGCCCTAAACCGCATGCCGCGCTCTGAAAAAGTTTACTTTCCGTTGCTTGCAAGTGAAGTTTTTTTTGTGTCGCTACAAAATGCAGACAGTAATGAAACCTGATACCTTGTTATCTTTTATCTAGACCTGAGATGTCCACGCTGCTATGTGCACTGTGTTGTGGGTATTGACTGTGATGTTTGTATTGACTGTACACTAATGTTTTTTACAGATGGTAGCAAGCTGTGTGTGTATTTTATGGGATCAATGGTGGTGTCTAACACTTCTGTTACACCGCATTCGAAACTAGGTCAGATAACCGGCATGAGACGTTTCTTTGTGCGGGAGTCTCCACACCCTTTAAGGAGAAGTATTTATATCCCATTAATAGAGAAAGAATTATGTTTCAATTGGTAGCATGCAACTTAAAATTTTGCAAACATTAGATACAATCAAACAATAACAAGGTTCATTTACAAGGTAATCTACTGCCCTTTATTTCACATTAGTCTGTCACATCAGAAGGTCACAGCTTTCAATAATTATACAAACAAATTCCCTTGATGGGTGCTTCGTTAGATTCCTGCAATTTTCAAGTTTATCAATGTAATAAGTTCTGAATGTGGCAATGTGGAGAAGCTTTGGGATAATCTGTGGATAAGACTGCCAGACTATCAACAAGATTCCACATCCATGCAACTCCAACTGCTTCCTTCACCTCCTTGCAGATGTACCACATGTCCAAAAAAAAGTCAGCATTGGGTAATGTAATTAAAATCTGGCTTCCTCCTGAGCTGGCAAATACACATGAATTGTCAAGTACAGAGGTCAGTGTGAAACCACTGAAAGATCTTCTCAGCTTTCAAGAAAACAATGACTTGAAGCCAAATTGACAGAGGCCACACTGATACCATTCCACTCTCATAAGATGAAGGTATCACACACACTTCATTTTGCTTCTGCGATGCAGTGCCTGGTAGACTGTGAGGGTCACCCAATGGATGTTTTAACAACTGCCTGGTTTATAGAGCTCTGCAACAGATAATTCATCCTAATGTCTAGTCGTCATCCTGTCATGGCCTTGAGCAAGTTGAACCCACTTCAACACAAAGCAGCTATTGAATTCTTGTCTAGGTACTGTCAAATCCACATCACCATCATTGCTGGTTCCAGCTACGCTGACCATGATAAAAGAGTACAATGAGGGTTTTTTAATTCACCCAACAGAGCTTGCATTCCAGTACCTTTGGGCAGCTGAAAAGATATTCAGAAATTGTTATATATGAGTGTGTTTGTATGCATGCATATGTGTGATTTTCTTGCTTTACAGAACAGCTCCATTTTGATAAGCTATGTAACGTGGAAACCTGCCAATCATATGTTTGAAATAGGACAGGCCGAAACGATTCTTAAATGGAAAGCTTAACGACTTCTTGCATTTTTATACATCACTGTTCAGGTAAGGCCAGTAAGGGCAGTATGAAGAATAAGTAACAATTAATAATTATCATTATGGCCATGTGCTGTCTGCATAATAACAAACTGAATGATGTCATCAGCCCTGTGCTCAGTTGACAACACTGACAAGTAGGCACACTATGTCAGTGTGATCCATGAAACCTTATTAAGGACATGACCTTATAGTATATATGTTAATGGAAAATACATAAGCTACAACATACACCAGTCTTCAGTTGTTGCAGGTTTTTTTTTTCTCGACAGACCCATTCAATCTGTTGCACCTACTATAGCCTAGTACTACATTCCTGAGAAATTAACACCACAATATCAGTCTTAGGTTTGCCCACAGACTCCCAACTATTGCTAACTCCTACACTCAAGTATATAGTTTAGTTTAGTAGAAAAAAAGACCAGGAGAGACATTCAAGTCCCCATTAAGGACCCTAAGGCTATATGAGAGGAATAAAACCGAGGACATCAAATGTCATACCCAATTACAATGCTTAATGTACTCATCCAAAGTATTCTTAAACCCATTCACACTACTTGCAATTCAACTTTCTCAGGCAAACCCTTCCATCCATTCACAACCCTTGTATAAGTTGTATTAGACTTTAGAGAAAAAGTTATGCCGAATATTAATCCTACTATGTAACTTCTGGAGTTTAATACAATGACCTCTGGTACAACTACTTTTTGGCAAACCTGAAAAGATCAGTGAAGCATAAATTGTCATTTTATGTGTGGGCCTACTTAATTTAATTGAAGGATCTATTAATGTAGGCCTGATGCTATAGTTGTGCGTCTGTAATCTAGCCTAGCCAGGACTGTGATGTGTGCTTTTCGTTTGTATGACTAAAGTAGGACTAGTAGTATGAGGCGTAAAATAAAACAAGTGTAATGACAGGTTTTCAGCTAGTTTTCTATGCATTTCAAGTGTGAAGATAAACGTAAATGTCATTAACTAACGCATACTCTAATTCATTACCTGATATCCATTTTGTTCCTCGTATGCCTGTCAAAATCTGACATTCTGAGTCGCTTCGTTTGTTCGCAACGAGCACAGTGTGCAAAGCTGCTATATATTGTGTGTGGTGTTTTTCGTGTTTCGCGCAACTGGTAACGACAACTGGACCTATTTTGATGCCCATGGTTTGCGTGTGACGTCACAAATCGCCAGTTGGCCAAACTCTCTCTATATACGGCTCTGGTTACTATCAGAGCCGTATATAGAGAGAGTTTGGCCAACTGGCGATTTGTGACGTCACACGCAAACCATGGGCATCAAAATAGGTCCAGTTGTCGTTACCAGTTGCGCGAAACACGAAAAACACCACACACAATATATAGCAACTTTGCACACAGTGCTCGTTGCGAACAAACGAAGCGACTCAGAATGTCAGATTTTGACAGGCATACGAGGAACAAAATGGATATCAGGTAATGAATTAGAGTATGCGTTAGTTAATGACATTTACGTTTATCTTCACACCTGAAATGCATAGAAAACTAGCTGAAAACCTGTCATTACACTTGTTTTATTTTACGCCTCATACTACTAGTCCTACTTTAGTCATACAAACGAAAAGCACACATCACAGTCCTGGCTAGGCTAGATTACAGACGCACAACTATAGCATCAGGCCTACATTCATAGATCCTTCAATTAAATAAGTAGGCCTACACATAAAATCACAATTTATGCTTCACTGATCTTTTCAGGTTTGCCAAAAAGTAGTTGTACCAGAGGTCATTGTATTAAACTCCAGAAGTTACATAGTAGGATTAATATTCGGCATAACTTTTTCTCTAAAGTCTAATACAACTTATACAAGGGTTGTGAATGGATGGAATGGTTTGCCTGAGAAGGTTGAATTGCAAGTAGTGTGAATGGGTTTAAGAATACTTTGGATGAGTACATTAAGCATTGTAATTGGGTATGACATTTGATGTCCTCGGTTTTATTCCTCTCATATAGCCTTAGGGTCCTTAATGGGGACTTGAATGTCTCTCCTGGTCTTTTTTTCTACTAAACTAAACTATATACTTGAGTGTAGGAGTTAGCAATAGTTGGGAGTCTGTGGGCAAACCTAAGAATGATATTGTGGTGTTAATTTCTCAGGAATGTAGTACTAGGCTATAGTAGGTGCAACAGATTGAATGGGTCTGTCGAGAAAAAAAAACCCTGCAACAACTGAATACTGGTGTATGTTATAGCTTATGTATTTTCCATTAACATATATACTATACGGTCATGTCCTTAATAAGGTTTCATGGATCACACTGACATAGTGTGCCTACTTGTCAGTGTTGTCAACTGAGCACAGGGCTGATGACATCATTCAGTTTGTTATTATGCAGACAGCAAATGGCCATAATGATAATTATTAATTGTTACTTATTCTTCATACTGCCCTTACTGGCCTTACCTGAACAGTGATGTATAAAAATGCAAGAAGTCTTTAAGCTTTAGATTTAAGAATCGTTTCAGCCTGTCCTATTTCAAACATATGATTGGCAGGTTTCCGTGTTACATAGCTTATCAAAATGGAGCTGTTCTGTAAAGCAAGAAAATCACACATATGCATGCATACAAACACACTCATATATAACAATTTCTGAATATCTTTTCAGCTGCCCAAAGGTACTGGAATGCAAGCTCTGTTGGGTGAATTAAAAAACCCTCATTGTACTCTTTTATCATGGTCAGCGTAGCTGGAACCAGCAATGATGGTGATGTGGATTTGACAGTACCTAGACAAGAATTCAATAGCTGCTTTGTGTTGAAGTGGGTTCAACTTGCTCAAGGCCATGACAGGATGACGACTAGACATTAGGATGAATTATCTGTTGCAGAGCTCTATAAACCAGGCAGTTGTTAAAACATCCATTGGGTGACCCTCACAGTCTACCAGGCACTGCATCGCAGAAGCAAAATGAAGTGTGTGTTATACCTTCATCTTATGAGAGTGGAATGGTATCAGTGTGGCCTCTGTCAATTTGGCTTCAAGTCTTTGTTTTCTTGAAAGCTGAGAAGATCTTTCATTGGTTTCACACTGACCTCTGTACTTGACAATTCATGTGTATTTGCCAGCTCAGGAGGAAGCCAGATTTTAATTACATTAACCAATGCTGACTTTTTTTTGGACATGTGGTACATCTGCAAGGAGGTGAAGGAAGCAGTTGGAGTTGCATGGATGTGGAATCTTGTTGATAGTCTGGCAGTCTTATCCACAGATTATCCCAAAGCTTCTCCACATTGCCACATTCAGAACTTATTACATTGATAAACTTGAAAATTGCAGGAATCTAACGAAGCACCCATCAAGGGAATTTGTTTGTATAATTATTGAAAGCTGTGACCTTCTGATGTGACAGACTAATGTGAAATAAAGGGCAGTAGATTACCTTGTAAATGAATCTTGTTATTGTTTGATTGTATCCTAGTTTGCAAAATTTTAAGTTGCATGCTACCAATTGAAACATAATTCTTTCTCTATTAATGGGATAAAAATACTTCTCCTTAAAGGGTGTGGAGACTCCCGCACAAAGAAACGTCTCATGCCGGTTATCTAACCTAGTTTCGAATGCGGTGTAACAGAAGTGTTAGACACCACCATTGATCCCAGAAAATACACATACAGCTTGCTACCATCTGTAAATAGACATTAGTGTACAGTCAATACAAACATCACAGTCAATACCCACAACACAGTGCACATAGCAGCGTGGACATCTCAGGTCTAGATAAAAGATAACAAGGTCTCAGGTTTCATTACTGTCTGCATTTTGTAGCGACACAAAAAAAACTTCACTTGCAAGCAACGGAAAGTAAACTTTTTCAGAGCACGGCATGCGGTTTAGGGCAAGTCTTCAATACCTTTAAATATACTGCATCGGTTGTTGTCACTTGATCATTTGCTTGTGTGTGAGCTAAACAGCTTAAATAATAAGTAAAAAAATAATACAAACTTTCAAATTGCCAGATATTTACTTACTCAAAATCATTATCCAATCATGATTTGTTGCTATCCTTGAGTCCATTATTCAGATGATGAGGCAGATTCCCTTCAACTCTCCATGATGAAGGTAAAACCTTATATCTTAACCAACTGCCATTGAGTGTCCATTTGAAAGTTTCAAACACACAAGTGCATTGATTAAAACAAAGACTTTATTGCTGTGGTTGCAGGAACTGGATTTCAGTCTAGTAGTCACTCACCAGGTTTGTCATTATCACAGTCTGCTAACTGTAGCTTTTTATGTTAGGAGTTTTTCTTCAGAGCACATGTCACCTTTGATTTGTAAAAAAAGTCCTGAAATTCAGGGAGTTAAAATTTACTGTCTAAAGATAATTTAAAAAGATTTTTTTTTAACTTCAATCGTCAATGTGGGTGTCAATTAAGGGAATAAGGAGGTACTGATGCAACTTTGATAAATGATAGTTGACTGCATCCAAATTAAATCAAGGCCTAGGCTAAACTTTTGAAGAAGAAAAAATTAGGCTGAATTCATGTTAGCCTAAAAAGGCTAGGCCAATGCTGACAATTAACACAAACCAAGATCATTTAACCATTTGGGCACTTGTTTATGGCATACTAAAAGGGTCTATATAATTAGGCCTGTATGTGTACACAACCCACAAGTTGCCAATGAGTATAGACCTAGCCTAACTAGTTTAGGCCTAGGCTACTTTGTTTTCCTTAGACCTAGTTGAATTGGGCCTTATACTGTGCCATATTATGTAATGTGCTATAACAGTTGTACTTGTAGTAATAGCAAGAATGGTCCAGGTCTAACTAAGCCCAGGCTTAACTTATGCTTCGGGCTTAACTAAGGATTAGGGCTTTACGTGATGCCTAGAGGCTAGCCCACCCTTTTACATTAAACTAAAAGTGATACTTTTTTAGGCTAGGCATAGCCTAGGCATACAGTAACTAGGAATTAGGATAACTATATGTGCGACTGAAACTGCCATGCCTATGATTAGGAGAGCTGGCATAATGAAATCGAATTTGTGGATCGTAAAACGAGAGAGAATAGCCATGCATGTAATTACAGAAACCAGTCTGAACGTAAAATTCTCGCATTGCTTGTACATTACTCGTATTACACTAGGGCCTATGGCTAGTATGGGCCTAGGCTACACAGACTTTTTTTCATTAGATCTCCATCATGTTCTTTCTACTTCCAAAAATTCCTCTTCTTTTATGGTCAGTCGGATAATCAAACAACAATATCCATGTTCTGACCGATTGCAGCATCCCCAGCACCATTTCTTTCATAATTTCGTACTTTTTTCGTGTACACAAACGATAGTCTATACACTGTGAGTATGCGTGTCGTCTGCTATAAAGTTTTCAAGTGGACCTATTTTACCACCCTGTGTGGGCGTTTTCCCTCTCGACCAATCCAAATCGGTTACATGGTTGGCCAAACTCTCTCTATATACGGCTCTGGTTACTATCTAAGCGGAGCGCCATCATCGGTTGGCAAGGATCGTCAAATTTTTTGATGAAAGGTACCCTTAGATCGGTAAATTTAACACACATGTAGGCTTTAAATTGCATCTAAACAATTAATGAACGTGTGTAAATTTTATATGGTGATGTACAACTGAAGCTTATACGTCACTATTTAGGCGGTGAAATTTAAGCATAAAGGAAATCCTAGATAAGCAAAAATGACACCTCTGGTAACAATAAATCGCATCTAGACAGTTATTTCCCCCTTAAATTTTTAGTATATTGTGCATTGGACCGATCAAGAATATGTTCAGCACCCACTTCGAAATTCTCCCGCGGTCCCCACTTTTTGGAGCACTTGGCAAAAATTGGGGGCTGAACATACCTTTACCCCACCCCTTCCCCACTTTTTCACGGCGGATAAGCCCATTAAGTCCACCGGTCCCGTCGCCACTGAAGTCGAGGCGGGGTGACTTTTTGGATTTTACAATGCGACTAGGTGCAACATTTAAGGGTCATTTCATAGTACTGGCTGAGATTTTGAAAATGAAATTATTACCTGGCAGTACCAGCATTATGTTTGAACTATTGCCAGATTATCATGCAACATAGAAATGCATAATAAATACATGAATGTAACTTACTGTTAATGAAGGGCTAGACGACGTCTGCATGCCGCGGATTCATCACATGCAGAATTGAATCGCTAGTGTGTTAGCTCCAGGATTCGTAACCTGTGCTGCGAACGATGTGCTAGCTCCAGCTCCAGTTATTCTGCATGCTACATGTTACGATGTTAAACACAAATTCGACCTAGATTCGAAACAAATAGGCCTATTTGATAAAGCTGTTGTGGGGGAATAACTTCGCTTAGGGTTGTGCACATTTGTCTGCAAAAACGACAATAAAGTAAACCAAGGTCTGGGAAAAAGTGGGGGGGGGGGGAATGCCCCCTCTTGCCCCCCCCCCCCGTGATCCCGCCCATGATGACTGCCATGTCGTCTTTTTCCTTCGATGTAACTGAAATTTCATGAGAGATTTTTGTGAGTCGAGATTTTATTTATTATATGTTTGCTATAAATTTGAAGGGTCATTCGAGGTCACAGAAATCGTAACAAAAAAGTCTATCCTCTTAGAGCTATTGTCAAAATTTGCTGAAATATTGTGGATAGCATTTGAATTGTGGTAAATCATGTAAGGTTCAAAAAGAAGGCCGTCTGTATCAAGTTTTAAGTTGTGATTTACTTCTGGACAGCTGATAAGTTCCTCGTGTCAAAGTTAGTGGAACGTTCCACAAAAGTAGAACACAACTTTTGCATACTTCAAAGTATCTTCGGATATCACCAATTTTGATTTGATTTCATTTCGTGACGTGACGTCATTGTGAATGGTCGAGGTTAAGATAAATCAACGATAAGTGAACCGCAACGCAGGTTACGAAGTGATCAAGTTAATTTCACTATTTCAGCCTGCGGGAGACATGACTGTATATGTAGAAATTGATGTTGATATATTGATGAAAATGATGTTGATATACAGTTATGTGTGTATATCATTATTGGCATACACAATCGCAATATAGGCCTATATGCAGTCGGACATACACAATGCACCAAAATGTGTTAACGTCGTTTGTACAAAAATATATCGGACTCGATAGTGCCAGTTGAGGGCGGCACACCGGTGAAGCATTCTTTGGATATCGTACTCCTTGTGGAGAAGTATGAGATCGTATGAGACGCGTAATCCTGCGTCGCCCTCTCTGTCTTAAGAACTGGTTAAATTATGTACAGAAAAAATATATCAGATATTCCTCTTTGGTACATCAAAGCTACTGTTGTTGTGTTATCCTAAGGATAACCGTATTGTAAAAGGGATATGTGGACTAAGTAGGCTATGGCCGTATTGTAAAGGGATATCTGGACTAAGTATGGCCGTATTGTAAACTGATATCTGGACTAAGGATGGCTGTTTCGTAAAGGGATATCTAGACTAAGTATGGCCGTATTGTAAAGGGATATCTGGACTCAGTATGGCCGTATTGTGAATGGATATCTGGACTAAGGATGGCCAATTTTTAAAGGGATATCTGGACGAAGAATGGCCGTATTGTAAAGGGATATCTGGACTAAGGATGGATGTATTGTAAAGGGATATCTTGAAATACGTAACTAAAGGAGAGATAAAATGTTTCATCTTTAAAAAATGTTATGTATTGCTTCACTGTTACCATGGCTAAAGTACAGAAGGGTTGAAACTCCAATATTTCTGTAGCTTCACAATACTAAAACCAGATGGAATGTAGAGATAGTCAGGTCCCTAACGCAAGAATGGGTCACATGCCTCCTTTGTTTGTTTTTTGTTTTTTTAATGTACCTGCGATAAAGTTATGAAACTAAAGCAATATATAAATAAATTAATGGTAATAGTTTTATATGCTTAGTTGGTTGAAATGTGTACAATTATATCTAAGAAGCTGATTGGTTTTTGTTTGTTATTATCAATGAGTTGTTATTTACAAACCAGTATGTTGAACCACTGACATCTGGTTAGTTTCTTTGAAAGTACTTTGTGGTTAATGGTTTGATTGCAAAAGGGAATCAACTCATCATACATTGGAAGGTTGACATAAAAGAAAGATTTAACTTGAAGAAGAGGATCCAGTTGAAATAAATGGTGTTCTTTATATCTCTATATTTTTTCTTCTATTTTTTCCTATATAGAGGACTATAAATATAACTGTAATTGTTTTAAGTTTTTGAAAAACGTGATAATGGACATATGTGGTTGTAGCAGCCACACAACGGAGATGAAGTATGTTTTGTTATAATTATTAACAATATGTACCTTCTGTTTTATTTTGGGGAAGAGTGGGATTAGTCTACTTTTTAGGGTTATGAAAAGTGATTTCTACCCATTGAATTAACTTTAGTTGACAATTAACACGCACGAACAATTGAATAAGTGGGTTGGGGTGGGGGGAGGGGGATAGAAAAATGTATGTAAATTTGTTCCTCTTATTTGAAGAAGCTTTCACTGTTGGATATGTCCATCAGAAGTTTTGGTAGGCACATAATTTGCTTGTGACATTGTGCCATTTGATTTTGCCTTACTGGATAGGAAAAGTGTACAGACGAAAATGCTTGGATAAAATGGCACACTGTAGCCTGGCATACAAAAAAGGCATAAGGGGAACTTTGAAAATATAGACGGGAAGGAAACAGAGAGTGCTCGAAAAGCGTAGAGCGGATGTATGATGTTTTGTTAGAATTGATGTTATATATATCAGTCAAAGCCCTTCACTGTATTTGCCAATGAATTACCGTCACGTACATTCAGTGGCATATATTGATATCTTTCTTGGTTGGTTGGTTGGGTTGACATGTTAAGAACTGGTTGGTAAAGCAGAAATTCCCCATGGAAGAAAGATGGGTGATAACAGTTTATATTCCAATAAATGTATGGAAATCTGGCTCTAGGTATTAAAATATCTCAATTGGATATTACTGTAAAAGAATGGTCTGAGGGGGAGATTAAGCAGGCAAATTGTTTCTTAAAGTTGGAAAATATGTGACAAATATTTGAATTCTAGCATCATTTAGGACAATGCTGATAACTGGTGATAATATTAATCTGTTTTGTCCAGTTTCAGTTCTTTTTTTTTTTGGTGTCATTTGCTTTCTTATAGAAATGTTTTATGCTTTACCACCATTCATTTACAAGAATTTTGTAGTTGGCATTTAAGTTCGATTCCAATATTTTTTCTAGTGTAAACATTGTTTACTTGTGAGGACATTGTTTACTCGTGAGGACATTTTTACTTGTGAGGACATTAATTACTTGTGAGGACATTGTTTACATGTGAGGACATTGTTTACTTGTGAGGACATTGTTTACTTGTGAGTCCATTGTTTACTTGTGAGTCCATTGTTTACTTTCAAGGCATCGCTTGCTTATGAGAACATGACTCTTATGTACACCTATACACCATATTCTTCTACACGACTGAATCACTTCTTTCATGGAGTGTGGTCATCACTAAATCGAAAACCAAAAATTGGTTCTCAGAATTTAACAATGTATGTATATTAGATCCTCCTGCAAGCAGGAACTCGCGAAGAAGCCGCATTGGCTTATCAAAGCCGCAAGCTGACCGAAGTCAGTCTCTTACATTCATATTTAACGTCATGATTATGAACTCGAACCGGGGACCTTATGATTGGAAGGCACCGGCGTTAACCACTGAGCTAACACTCCCAATAACTCTTATAATTGTTATACTAATTTTTATGTTTGTTTTTCTTTTCTATTACTGTTTCGTTTACCTAATTATGATAATCATACCCGGAAGCTATCGCGGTAATCTGAAAATCGGAGTCTGAAAAGTCAGGATCTGTGTCATAGAAGAAGAAATTGAAAAGTTAACCATAGATTGTTGGAATATTTTTTCTGAAAAATGTGACGTTAGTTTAAAAGCTTAACAAGCTGTCGTAAAACGTTAATATTATAACGAAGGGGCGTGTCCCCGGGGTCGTTGAAACCGATTCACATATGGGGAGGGATGTGTGGAATGTTCCCTCGTGAAAAGACAAGTAGAATTGAAATGGTGCATTCTGTTATGTTTCTCATATTTTGGACATTAATTATATTCAAATATATATTTATATAAATTATCTATAGGTCTAAAACTTGAGCCGGATTGTAAAGTGACGATGGACACATGTTGTAATAATACTATGATATGTGGTTGAATAATGAAGGACCTGGTGAACTGGGGTCCCGATAATTCGGTCTACCTGGTTGATTATTCTTCTACTGTAGAGTTTATCAACATCTTGCATAGTTGAAGGTAAATATATCAATGCTTAAGACAAAACGCTAAAAGCTAGCAAAGTTTTATGACTTCGACGAAAGGGAATATAATTTTAGCTTTTGAGAAGTTTTCAAGAACACCAAGCATATAAATATGAAACTTCTTGATCGCTCGCTTTCCGTATTTATGACAATTTTTTTTGATCAGACTTAATTGCGTTTAGTATACCATTTGTTTATGATGTAGGACAAACATGGCGGCTTATTCACATCACCAATCCTGAATCCACCCTTCCGGTACTCGTTCTATCACTTTTAGCAAATGTTCTTAAGATGTGACATGTTTTTTTGCCAAGAAGAAATCTGACATTAAAATGTTACATATATAATATACCCTTGAATGAGAACAAGTTAGCAACACTGCTAGGCCTATATTGGCCTGTGTCTGAACTCTATCTGAAATCGGGACAGCCCCATGGTTTCCCCAACTTTTCAAGAGTAATGTACAACTTAATGGAAAGAACAGGAAATTGTTATCTCTAAATTACAAATAACCCCCAATCGAAGGATGTAATTGTCTATTTGACGTACCCTACCACTTACAGAAACAAAACAATAACCATTGCTCGAATTATGACGGTAGCGAGAAGAAGTGTGTCATGTCAGTAACACATACGAGATGTAATGGATGTGGGTACAAGCCATCACAAAAAAAAAACAGCACACATATGGGCCGGTTTTAACGACTTACAGCATCGTTTGGGATTATCTGCGCTATGTATTTGAAACCAATACCAAGTCCTTTGAGAGATATATCGATACAGGCGTAGTGACCATTTATGTGAGTGAAATGAGATGCTTAACATTTACTATAGCTTTAGATTAGGAATTCGAAAAGTTTGTGACTTAAAAGATGTAAACATTTATTGGATCAACCAACAACCAACTATTGGCTCAGTCTCGAGAATATGACTGTTACGAAATTAGTTTTGAAATAACTTCCTATATATTGCTTGAAAATTAGCAAACATAGATCTCAATCAATAGTCGTACAAAAGCTTTTCTAGATCGAAAATGGAATGGAAAATTTCATTTCAATAAGGGAGTATGATTTCATGTTTCAAACCTTTACTTTTTCGTTCAATTTGAATTACCATGATTTTGAAAATCGAACTTTCTATAAGTCATATTTAAAATAGGAGACCTTCGGTGTGCTTTTAGGCAAGCAATTCAAGTACTTACGTAGGTGACTCTGTAACAATCGTGACTGCGATCAACATAACAACGTCACGAATAAAAACGTATGAAAATATGTGTGACATGCACGGCTCCGTTTAATAACAATTGGAGTTCCCGGTTGAATAGGAACTTTGCCTTCAAATGTACATTAAACAATCAATAGTTTACGAGTTTTAAATTTCAAAAGTCCTAAATGAGTAATGGTATAAATTTCAAGTAGGATTTATGTATAGTGAAATCTCTGGTGTGTATTAAGTGTAATACAGATAGTGTTTTACCTGAGACACATTACGATATCCACAAGCTTCCGTATACTATTTACATTTGGCTGCAGCTTGTCAAGTTAATGTTAAGTACGTCTTTGAAGATCCCCCAGTATAATTGATTTAACATGAACATTCGCAGCCTATTTGAGCCTTGAGTACTCCAAGGAACAACACCTCCAACATGTTTCTTATAGGTCTAAATATTCTCACCACTTTGGCGGCGTTGCTATCAGCATTGTTACCGCTCGTATACACACAAGGAAATGGAGAGGGTAAGTGTTGATATTGTATTTTCGTCAGTTTCAGTTTGAACACTCCAAATGAACATTATCCATTGCTTCATGCTTTAAGCACATCTCAGATTCAGTTACTCATCGCAATTTCTGTTGACAAGACTAGTATGCGAAAAGAGTTCTTTAAATTGGTGCCTTACATAATTGGATATATTTTTAGTTGCAATTCTTAGTTAAAAAATCCGTGGTATTGAATAATCTATTTCTGTATCTTGCTGCTTCCTTCCAACAAACCAAGGACATTTATATCTGAAATAGTTACATGCTGAAAGCTGTCACAAATAGATCATTATATGCGTTACTATATATGTGTCTAGGCAGTGCATTTACATGGCAGACTGCTGCTATATAATTTTCTTTTGACGGTTCGGAATACTGTCATTAAATAAAATGACATCCACTTGTTATGCTTTACTCTCTTCAGCTGGCTAAAGATATGTAAATTTGACAACAAACGTCTATTCCAATTGTAACGTTGGCCAGTGTCTCCCGAAGTTCCGGCCGCTTGAACTAATAAAAATATTTAACACATATCAATACAAAATCGGAAAAGAGGTTTAATACCGGTTAATTCTAATGTATTAATGCAGTCAGTCGATCGCTGATTCACTGACATATGAATTAACCACATATGACGGCATTGACAAGCGTACAGAGATTACATTAGTAAACAGTTAATATAAATGGTAAAGTAATTGTCTTCGCACTTATGCTGTTACACAGTTACATACTTACCCAATTACGCAATTACACAATAACGCAATTAAGCGTAAAAAACTCCTGGAGGCATACACGAGATTTGTTGGGACTCACTCAACTACGGGCTAAAAGACTAAAACCTTTCTATCGTCTCAGCTATAGATCACTAAATAAATCATCTCTTTTCGAAACGCAACTGAGCCAGTGTATAAATGATATCATCACGTCAATCATCACCGAAATCGGGATTTGGAATATGTTAATGAGCTAAATCGATGATATGTCGATTTAAATAGGTATATGTCAATTTGAGACTCTAGAAACTGGTATAAGTCCACGGAAATTGACTTCTACCGATTTAATTCGACATATCATCGATTTAAACTGGTAGATGTCGATTTAAATGGACATATCATCGATTTATTTTACATATCATCGATTTAAATCGATGATAAGTAAAATAAATCAATAAAATAAAATAATGTTATGTAGAATGAAACTGGTATATGTCGCTTTAAACTGACATATACCAGTTTCATGGTATATGTCGATTATGTTGGTATATGTCGATTTAAATCGATGATATGTAGAATGAAACTGGTATATGTCGATTTAAATCGGTAGAAGTCAATTTCAGCTGCTGGAAACTGGTATAAGTCGAAGGAAACTGGTATATGTCGATTTAAATCGGTATAAGTCGATCTCCCATGATTTGAGACTGATGGCCGGCCATAGTGCTTTACTAGTGTTTTGCAGAACAAATATTACACGTTTCTTGCACCTGCCTCTCGTCATACGTCGCAAAGGCGAAACGCAATGAGCAACCATCAACAAGCCTTGATCTGCATCCCGTAACACAGGAGGACCAGGTGCCCCCTACATATCCTTTTGGCGACACTAAGATATACTTTCTTTTGATACCACAGGATCCTTGCTTATACTCCGGGGCCAGTGGACCCCATGCTGTTACTATATATATATATATATATATATATATATATATATATATATATACTATTTTTTTCTTTTTTCCCATCTATGAGGGAATTGACATCCTTTCACGATAAGTTTGTTTCAAGATTTAAAGAATCAACGGTCATTAAAGAAAAAAAATCTTGCTTTCGTCAGATTTAATGGTCACTTGTCCGTGGTTAAAGGCGTTCGTATTCTCCTTATTTGGCTCCCAGTTCGGCTTGTAGGTGGTGTCAGGGACCAGGAGGGCAGAACTGAGATTTATCTGAATGGACAGTGGGGTACTATCTGTGATGATTATTGGGATAACGATGATGCGACCGTGGCCTGTCGGCAGCTTGGGTATCCGTCAGCGGAGGCAGCAACCAGTTCTGCGAGTTTTGGGCAAGGAACTGGTCAAATCTGGTTGGATGATGTACAATGTGACGGATCCGAACAGAATATTTTGTCTTGTGCAAACCGTGGCGTTGGTGTACACAACTGTGGTCATGGTGAAGATGCCGGAGTGAAATGTGAAAGTCGATGTAAGATGATTCTACATTTAGCAGATATTTGAAATATAAGTAAAGTTAGAGTTTACGTTTGGTATTGTAGATAACTTAACTAGTAAAAGTCCTAGGGTCCTAACTTGTTAAGGGCAATATTATGCCTTGTCAGTATTTATGATATGTTACTTTATTCTTTCTTCCTGAAATATGTCACCGGTGTTGTGACTGAGTGGATAAAAACGGTATCATTTGATACTTAGCAATCGGGAGGTTCGGGTTTCGATCCCGGGCAGAGTATAATAAGTGTTGGGTTCAAAATGTTGAACTGGAAGCCACCCGACGTGAAAGTTGTAATCCATTAGCGTCGTAAAAAAATATCTACCTGATTATATAAGTGAAGCAAGAGGAAGGCTAAACATGATTTAAAATAATTTTCCGTATACCAATTATTCTCATCATTTGAAAACTCGTAAAAAAAAACGGAAAAGAAAAGAGTAAGTATAAGGTAAAACAGTTGTCCTGCTTATGCGTGTTTTCTCCGAATTACAGTGAGATTGGTGAATGGCGGATGGAACTACAGAGGACGTGTGGAGTTGTTCATGAACGGAGAATGGGGTACCGTTGATGAGGATCCGTGGGACAATACTGATGCTGGTGTTGTTTGTCGTGAACTCGGCTTTAGTTATGGCGGAATTGGCTACAAGGGTGCTCACTTTGGACAGGGTACAGGGCCAATATGGATCGATGAAGTGAACTGTCAAGGCCAAGAGACTAGCTTGTTGCAATGTCCTCATCAGACCGACACATCTGAAGATTCTCACACAGAAGATGTCGGTGTAGCCTGTAACGGTCTACGTGCGTATTGAATATTTTTAAATTGTTATTCTTGATATTGTTTTGAATACCGGCCATTTTACTAAATAGCATAGGTTTACAAGGTGACATCATATAGCATCGCTTCCACTTTAATAGACCGATCCATTTCAGAACAACTGTGTAAGATCACAAATTATAAGTACAAATTCAACCACCAAATTGGGAAGGTAAATGCATATTGATGCATGAGCTAGCTTTTAAAGTTTTAATATAAGACTGAGATCAATTTTAACCACCTTGTTAATAAAGCAGTTTCGAGAGCACACCCGAGCCATAAAAGTCAAATATAATATGTATGACCATGTAAGATATAGAAGAGGTCCGGCGTTCGGGGCGACAGACCTGATACAATAAATACTTGTAATAAATCCCTTTGCTAAGATTGGGTTAAAATCTTATTTGAGATTATTACTAAAAGAATTATTAAAACACTTATGTTATTTTCTTACTGAAATATATTATCAGCATATGTTTAAGCTACTGTTTGCAGGCTAGTCCACAAAGGTATTACATTGAACAATGTTCATGGAGATGTACGTGGTAGAGGGGGTTAAACGCTAGTTGTGTGTGTGTGGAACTAGGTAGAAAACGTTCACAATTGCACTATCACGATGCATACACTCTTATATCCTCGAAATAACAGTAAGGTTACGAGGTGGTAGAGGCCCTTATGAAGGACGTGTGGAGTTGTTCATGAACGGAGAATGGGGTACCGTTGATGATGACCCATGGGATGATACTGATGCTGGTGTTGTTTGTCGTCGACTCCGCTTTCTATATGGTGGCACTGGATACAGGGGTGCGCATTTTGGACAGGGTATTGGACCAATATGGATCGATGACGTGAATTGTGAAGGTAATGAAAATAACTTGCTGGGATGTCCTCACAGTACAAATACCCAAGAAGATTACCACGCAGAAGACGTTGGAGTTTCTTGTAACGGTCCACGTATGTAACCCATCGATATATTATTTTGTTTTAAATTTGTGCAAATTAATTATTTCCTCCACACTCTGTAAAGGGTGCCCAGCACATAGTTAATAACAGTGTTAATCCAAATACTTATGTTACCATAAGTTAGGTGGCAAACATAGTTGAAGAACAAATTATCTAAAAACATTTATTGTGGTATGTGGTCCTGGAAGTTCATGGAGTCAGTGAGCAGGTTTAGTATTAAAAACAAACAAACAATAACGTTGCTTCATTCTGGGCAAATTTACACGTGCTCGCTTGGGTGAAATGTGTCAATGAAGACTTTCGCTTTGAAGACTCAAGGTAGTGACCGTAATTCTTCAACGTTAAGGGTTATTTCAGGAAATGTTTTCTGGGCAAGGCTAGTTGTGCTTTTTCAATAAAGTTTCTATGATGTTACAATTGACAAAGAGAAAACACAAGCAGCACCTGAGTTTGTTTTTTGGTAAATATGCTCATTTCTTTTGAGTATTAAATTCATTCAGACTTATGTCAATAGTATAGTTAAAAAGCTTAGGCATTCGACAAGAAGTCCTGTGTGCATATTGCTGACTTTACAAGCTTTCGAGTTATTGTGGCGTTACAACTCATTCCTTCTTGTCGTGGAATAATATGGTTAATGCAGAACCTAAATGTACATTTTCAAAACACAATAACATTCGATTCTAGGAGATCTGATTCCTATCAACTAGAAAGAGCTTGAGGTATGTGCACATAACATAACTCAGAGTATCATTATTAAGAATAATCAGATACATTTTGTGATTAAGCTGCGTTCGAGTCGTCATTAGTTGATGTAGACCAAGGCTGTTTGGGCAAACATATTTATGAAATAAATTTCCCAATGAAACCCGTAGTAAGTTATTTTGAAATGTTATTTTTGTAATATATCTACTGTTATCCGTAGTACGACTAGTTGACGGCACCACGGATTATGAAGGTAGGATAGAAATCTTTATGAATGGTGCTTGGGGAACTATTTGTGATGACAGCTGGGATATGGCTGATGCGAACGTAGCGTGTCGACAGCTTGGGTATACAGCGGCGGAGGCAGCAAATAGTTCTGCAAGTTACGGAGAAGGAATTGGTCAAATCTGGTTGGATGATGTAGTATGTAGCGGATCCGAAGAACATATCTTGGCCTGTGGCAACAGGGGTGTCGGTGAACACAACTGTGGCCATCATGAAGATGCAGGTGTTCGGTGTGCACCTCCTGGTAAGGTTAACTGCATACTAAAACATGGAGCTCCACAAAACATTCCTTAAATGCTGTTATATACCCTTTGTCAACTGATAGATGTAACGTGATCACCCATGGAGGGGTACGCTCATGGTTTCGTCAATGGACTCAATTTACACATTACGCACAACTTTTCATCATCATGCTCGTACTAGGGTGTGAGAATCTCAATTTATCATCTGTCATACTCATGTAAGGCACGCAATAGAGTTGTATTCTAACTGATGACCTTTGCGTACACATTGACAATATGCCGTCATACTTCACAACAGTTACCCAGTTCATCCGCCGGGCATTGTCGAATTTTCCTCAAAATTATTTTAATTTGAGCTTTGATCTCCGTTGACCTGATGCCCCTTGTATTTTTACTTCTTAACGGTATTGCACATTAAACGTTATAATCCTTACATGCGTAGAATGGTGGCTAACCTTTTGTCATCTAGGTGAGCCCATGTTTTGGGGTTTTACCATTAACATATTTTGTTAGAGCTCACTGAGGCACTGTAGCCAATGTTCATGTATTAAGCAATCATATTTGAAGTCAACACTTATCTTATCTTATAAACTTCATCACATAACTCGCCACAACGATATCTGCCCTCCAGGTTGACGTTCATTGGCTTAACGGTCGGTATAGAAATTCCTGCTTAACACATAGTTCTCGAAAACCGCTAACCCCTTTTCTTTATATCAACTCCTTGTTGTCTTACTGATACCCCACAAGTACACACTTATCCTTCGAACGTCATCAGTGTGTCATCAAAGGTGTGAGACTGGCAGCACATCACAACTAAAATTCCATAAATGTTAATTGATATATATATATATATATATATATATATATATATATATATATATATATATACTTACATATATATATATATATATATGTATATATATATATATATACATATATATATATAAATATATATATATATATATATATATATATATATATATATATATATATATATATATATATATATATATATATAGAAATACCCTGTTGTAATTTTGTATAGTTTCATAACTAGGAAAGGTCTGCAAAGAGATATTTGAATTTAATTGTTTTAGAGGGAAAACGAAATAATAAACTTTAACTTTAGCTAAATATTTAACAAGCATATTTACTACTTATCGAATATTACAGTGAGGTTAGTGAGTGGCAGAGGCAGTTACGAAGGACGTGTGGAGGTGTTCATGAAAGGCGAATGGGGCACCATTGATGAAGACCCATGGGATGATAATGACGCTACTGTTGTTTGTCGTCAACTCGGTTTTCCGTTTGGCGGTGTTGGCTTCAAAGGTGCGCACTTCGGACAGGGAACAGGACCAATTTGGATTGATGACGTCAACTGCGAAGGTCAAGAGGCTAACTTACTACACTGTTCTCATAACACTGACACCCGGGAGGATTCTCACGCGGAAGATGTTGGCGTTGCTTGCAACGGTCCATGTAAGTATTTCAAGTATATCACAGTATATCAAATGAGGTACAGTAAACTCCCGGCTGTTTCTAGTTACTTCCCATGTATAGTATTGTGATATGGTTATGACTGAAATAGATAGCAACATCGCAAGACCTGATATTTCTATTTGGGGTGTGCAAATGGCATACGGGACGTAAGATGGTGACCTTTGTAAAGTGAAACGAGAAATGCACTTTGCGTATAACCACAAGTTAGAACATTCTCAGGCGTCAAAATGAATCTTAGGCTTGTAAAGAATCTTAGTCTAAAATTTCCCTCTTCCAAGTATTTCGTTATGGGCATCATGCGGTAAAACATTTCTAATACGTCGTACATATATATGAGAAACGTGTATCAAATTCATATTTTCTGTTTAAATTACAGTAGTGTTTGTCAATGACATCCCATTTTGTTGATCATTATATTATATAAAGGCAAATGGTCGAGAGTATCCCGGTAGATCAACTTCAAAATTTGTCATTTTGTTTTCAGATTATGTAAACAATACTTTATGAAAGAAACTCATGGGAAACATTTTACTTAGCGTTTAAATCAGTAAACAAAGAATTTTTGACAGATTCATTGAATCTGTCTACCGTGAAATTGATTAGAACTTTATCAACCTAGAAATTGTTTTTTATTGGGGTATTGGAGTTATCGTAACTCACATTTGATTGTTTCGGCAACCTCAGTCGGATTCAGTGCTTAGATATGACATAGGATTGTTTGGTTTACTTTCATCCAACTGACTGTTTGTAATTATGGTATGTGATATTTACTCTTGCTGTTAACGCAGGTATTGTCAGAGTAGTGAAGGTTAATGGGAAGCTTAGAGAAGTGCATTTTTTTAAATAAATACATATTGGGATTAATGGTACCACGTTATATTTACAGTGCGATTAGTTGGTGGAGAAGGAAATTACCAAGGCCGAGTGGAGTTGTTTATGAAGGGGGAATGGGGTACCGTTGATGAAGACCCGTGGGAAGATATTGACGCTGGTGTTGTATGTCGTGAACTCGGCTTTCATTATGGCGGAATTGGCTACAAGGGTGCTCACTTTGGACAGGGCACAGGACCAATATGGATCGATAACGTGAATTGTCACAGTGAAGAGGCCAAATTAATACAGTGTCCTTACCAAACCGACACACGAGAGGATTCTCATGCTGAAGATGTTGGAGTTTCATGTAACGGTCCACGTACGTATTTCGTTTAAACACATAAAAGAGAACATGGTCACTTTCACGGCTGTATTGCTGGGACATGTGGGTTCGCAGATTTCCTTACAAATACTGGGGTGTTTACACTATCACAATCAACAAAATACAACAAGACGCTGTCAAAGTTAGTGAACAATTATTATTACACGTCTTATTGCACTAATTTTAACATCAAACTACTTAACACCAAAACAAAAGAATTAACTTATAATTAAATATTGAATATTATTTGCCCGTTAAGTTATATTGCACCCTCTATTATATTGCCCCTCTTATTTCAGCTTACTATCCCTTTGCAACGTTTAAACCATAATGTTCACACTATCCGTAGTTCAAGGTGGGTAAAAACGTCGCGTGTATACTCCAGGGTCCACCAGTATATATATGGGGCCACGTTCAGGTCTGTTCCTGGTAGTTCGTCGGGCCAGACAGGAATCCCGGACTAGCTGCCTATAAGTTTCAATATAATCAATCCAGTACTATAGTTGCATTCATCTAACAAAATCATATACGTTTCCTAATTTATTAACATAGGTAATATTTAGAAAGTTCATACGGTAACTTCCAACAAACAGCAAAGGCATCACTTCGATTGTAATTGCTTCAGTTGTAATATATTTATATGTTAAAGTCTTTACTTAATGCATTCCACTACTCCGTGTAATATGTTTCATTCACGTCTGTAGGACGGTCATGTAACTATACTTCTAGTAGTATTCAAAATTGGCATAATATAACAGCAACAATACATTTTAAATTAAAGAATGAAATCTTACCATACAAGATGGCTAACGGTGTCCAGGACATAGGTGTTGGGCTGGTTTCCAAGAATGATGCCCCAAGTCTTAATTACTTTTGTTATGTTATTTGGCAAGGTTGCGGTGTAATTTTATAAAGCTCCCACTGCTTCCCCTATGACAGACGCCACGTGCTCTTGTCTATAGCTTTGGAAGGTAGTCGAACTAATATGATAATACTTCGCCCTAGGCGATATACACGGCCTGAACCTTATAACTTTCTGCGTAGAATATTGATACCAGTTCTGGATCTCAACCCCGAATGATATTACACCATATACTTATATACCTCGAAACACAGGTGTATAAACAATACCCTACCAAGTTGGACTTATTTTGTTCCTATTGTATGGCTAACTAACTGACTCATTATAACTTGTGACGTTTGGAAGTTTTGGAATTTTAGTTCATTGGCAACGTGCCAATAGGGACTATACCTGTAAAATTGACCTATTAACCTTTGGCTAGATATATGCTAATTTAGCCTATGAACTAGCGAGACTACGGAAAACAAAATAGACCCTTTAGATTGCGGCTATTTCCAATTATTAAATGTTTACTGTGACAGTCAAAGTCACCTCTAGCTTAAAAAAATCCATTTGAAGAACAATTCCCAAACACGGCTACGAAAATGTTTGCACCGATTGGTATTTACCATAGCTTAAAAGTCGTGTCTGTGAGGCTGTCATATTGTAACTATGTGATGTCATAGTGGCTCTATAGTATCTTTATGTAGTTCCCAAGAATGAATTTAACAGTGTTGTAACTAAACTAGATAACATCATTATAGGCCGTACGTAGAGAATTCATATTGTAGATTCAGTAGTGTCAAACTCCACCGACAAAAATTTAACATTGTAGTATTTAAAGTAAGTTATTTTAAATTTACATGTTATTCCATGATGTCATGAATGTTTCGACTCGAACAAGTCTATCAGATCTGAATGTGAAGGAACATTAAACCTGGGATACATCCCAAATAGTCTAAAATTTTACTAGCTGTTTGGAGAATTGTTTATTACATGTATCTCTTTGACATAGATCGAAACTAATTATTTGTCATGTGTCTCCTTTAAACCCATGACTCATTTTATACCCTGGCGAGGCATAAACATTTAAACTTCATTAAATCTTTTGCAACAAAAGTGTTCTACATCTAGGATTGATAACCTATTTTTTTCCACCCACGTCAGTTCGACTTGTTGGTGGTGCAAACAACAATGAAGGCAGAGTTGAAATATTTATAAATGGAACTTGGGGAACCATCTGTGATGATTATTGGGATAACGATGATGCGAACGTGGCCTGTCGGCAGCTTGGCTATTCGTCAGCGGAGGCAGCAACTAGTTCTGCAAGTTATGGGCAAGGAACTGGTCAAATCTGGTTGGATGATGTACAATGTGACGGATCCGAACAGAATATTTTGTCTTGTGCAAACCGTGGCGTTGGTGTACACAACTGTGGTCATAGTGAAGATGCTGGTGTAAGATGTGAATTTTAAGGTGATTAATAACAGCGAGTTGAAATTTAACATTACTTATCGAGACTCATCTGGCATAATTGTTGGTACAGGTGTCACTTTATCGATCACCGCAAAGATGTAATCTTGTGGTATTATATGTTATTTAAGCAATAAAGTATTGATATAACAGAAACAGAAATGTTTTTGAAAAGTGTCTGTTGGGGTCATTTACTGTGACTCGGCATGTTCCTCTTTTATAAAGTATTATGAGACACTTTGGCTAACAACAATGTCCAATTATGTTCAAAGTCTTGATTAAAATAGCATGATGTACTCGAGGAATATTGTTTCTTAGTAATAGTACCTCTTCATTAAATGATTTTAGTAGGACATAGGCATAACATGAGAGAGTTTTCTAAAACGATGTTTATTAAATTACTGACGAAACTTGGATCAAATAGTGACTGGAGGCATGGTACTGTTTTGTTTTATCAAAGAACACAATCACGGTTGTGGATGATGATAACCGATTCCTGAATAAATTTACTATTTTGTTGTTAATTATGGTAAACGAAAGTTTGAGCAAAAGTGTAATGTACATTTTTAGATAATAAAGAATTTTTTTGCACTTGACCTTGCTTTCGGATATTTCTATCTCACCTAAGATAAGAATGCCCACCCACACAATAAAAACCACCACTAACTGCTTGAAATAAGAAGTGATTCATATAAATTCCAAAATATCAAGATCACAACAACCTCCCTAAGAGAGACCAACTATTCAAAGTAATATTTAGCGTACTTTGATCATGTGGCACTCTTTCCCACTTCAAAATGACTGCTTTAACGACAGCCAAAGCCACAGCATAAATGCAGAATGCATTGACAGAGACAAAACAATACACGATAAATCTTGAAGAAATGCCAAAACGGACACATAGAATGGAGTTTATCGTTCGATAAACGTGGGTGATTTCTTATCAATTAAGCAATTTCATCTTTCAACTGAACATCATGTTTTTCATGTACAGTTTTGCTCCGTGAGTTGGTTTGGTCAGCAAAGATTGATGATCTGGGATATTTTTAACGAGATAGCACAATTTGGGGTTCTTGTTTTATTCGCCCCCTGGCTTGTTTTGCCCTTCCACATGCCCCCTCCCCGGACGCACGTGGTCATACCACATGTGTTTACTGCTTAACTTGACTTATTTTGCAGTTAAAACAATCGTTGCAGATTTCAGTATCTGCGGACATATGGCAAGCCGTTTTACTTTTTATTCGATATTGAATGATATCTTTAATTATTTGATGATATCATTAAATCCATTGTTGATATCAAGAATTCGAATTGATGATATCATTAAATCAATTAATGATATCATTTATTCAGTTCATTTCTTGATATCAATAATTCATTTAATGATATCAAGAAATGAATTAGTCATATTAAGAAATGATTTAAAGATATCTTTAAATGTATTTGTGATATGTACATATCACTAATTCGAATTGGTGATATTTATATATCACTAATTCGATTTACTGATATCATGAAATATGACGTCATATTTACTGATATCACTAATTCGAATTAGTGATATGTACATATCGATTCGATTTAAAGATATCAACAATTATGACGTACATATCAAGAATTCGGCCATATTTAATGATATATTTAAACATTGCTGCGACATGTCTGGTTATACGGCGTAGTCTCAGTAACTCATCCGTACATATGCCTTATGGAACTAAGCTGGTGGTAGTTGGTATGGGTCTAGTGCAGTGCAGTATACATTACATTAGTTATACGGTAGGCTCAATACGTAAAACTGCTCTTAATATGGCGGGGATTGAAGCTCAACCAGTTCTAGACAGAATATAACGCACTAACCGCACTCCCCGCTACTTCCCGCCACATAATCCCAGGCGCTCAAACCATTAAATATGGCCGAATGCGTGATATGTACGTCATATTTCATGATACCATTAATTGGAATTTATGATATCAAAAATTCGAATTATGATATCATTAAATATGGCCGAATTCGTGATATGTACGTCATATTTGATGATATCATTAATTGGAATTTATGATATCAAAAATTCGAATTAATGATATCATTAAATATGGCCGAATTCGTGATATGTACGTCATACTTTTTGATATCATTAATTTATACACAGATATCTGAAATTGAATTTTTGATATCTTGAATTGTATTATTGATACCTATAATAGTGCATCTATGTTAAGATATCACAAATTCAATTCTTCATATCAGAAAGTTTAATTATGATATCATCAAATAAAATAATGATATCAATAATTTCCTTGCACCAATTAATGATATCATCAAGTATGACGAACATATCATTAAAAGAATTTTAGATATCATGAAATAATTCATGATATCATTAAATAATTGTTGATATCATTAAATAATTGTTGATAACAGTAAATACTGAATAAAAAATAAAATGGCTTGCCATACAAACAGTTGAATAAGCACGAACAACATCGTTTAGTTCTGAGAGGTACAAACACCTAGGAATTGGACAAACGTGGTTGGATAATCAATCTATTTATGCGGGTATAGTGAAGATACGTGAACACTTGTATGGACATGTATGGGGATGTATGGGGATATCCGGCACTGCAGACCTGTCTACTCATACACCAGATTGGCAGACTTACAATATGTGTGTTAGGTGAAATGTCGATCACTCTTATATTATACACATTTCAAGAAATTCGAAGTCAGTCAATGTACAAACCCCCTCGCCACGAATCAAGAAATGTGCAGTTGCTAGTCCCTGTCAACGTTTGATCGAGATCCCCCAGGAGAAAATTCCTGTTAATACCTGTTACAATTTCAACTGGTTTTAACCGGCACCAACAGGGACTAACAGGTACCTGTTAACGACAACTGGTTTTATCAGGTATTGTGACCAAAACCAGTTTATACCAGTTAATTACCTGTTGCAACAGGTAAATTACCTGTAAGCTGTAACAGGTACCAATTGGTTTTAACAGGTACCTGTTAAACCAGTTGCTTTCAACAGGTAAAATACCTGTTGAAAACAACTGGTTTAACAGGTACCTGTTGAAAACAACTGGTTTAACAGGTACCTGTTGAAAATAACTGGTTAAACAGGTACCTGTTGAAAACAACTGGGTTTAACAGGTACCTGTTGAAAACAACTGGTTTAACAGGTACCTGTTGAAAACAATTGGTTTAACAGGTACCTGTTGAAAACAACTGGTTTAACAGGTACCTGTTGAAAATAACTGGTTAAACAGGTACCTGTTGAAAACAACTGGGTTAAACAGGTACCTGTTGAAAACAACTGGTTTAACAGGTACCTGTTGAAAACAATTGGTTTAACAGGTACCTGTTGAAAACAACTGGTTTAACAGGTACCTGTTGAAAACAACTGGTTAAACAGGTACCTGTTGAAAACAACTGGTTAAACAGGTACCTGTTGAAAATAACTGGTTAAACAGGTACCTGTTGAAAACAACTGGTTTAACAGGTACCTGTTGAAAATAACTGGTTTAACAGGTACCTGTTGAAAATAACTGGTTAAACAGATACCCGTGAAAATAACTGGTTTAACAGGTACCTGTTGAAAACAACTGGTTTAACAGGTACCTGTTGAAAACAACTGGTTAAACAGGTATCTGTTGAAAACAACTGGTTAAACAGGTACCTGTTGAAAACAACTGGTTTAACAGGTACCTGTTGAAAACAACTGGTTAAACAGGTACCTGTTGAAAATAACTGGTTAAACAGGTACCTGTTGAAAACAACTGGTTTAACAGGTACCTGTTGAAAACAACTGGTTTAACAGGTACCTGTTACACCAGTTGCATTCAACAGGTACCAGTTGGTTCAAATTTCTGTGTCCACTTTAAGGCACATAATGGTGGATCACCGTTGTCAGGGAAGGTTTATGAGGGGAGGGTGGCTTGAAAATTGTTGTTCTCAAAAAGGGCTTATATGCAAAATGATGCAATTATTTCCCTTTTTTTTGGCTCCCTTCGTTTTTTTCACCGTCGGACATCACGTCCCCAAATTTTTTTGTGGAGGTACTCTTTCCCCTGCCCCCCCTTCCCCACCCTCGCTGGCTTTGCCACTGCAAAGATGTGGTATAACATATGTCTGATCACTGAATTGTTTATTCTATTTGGTACATTAAGGTAAAATGAAAAATTCACATATTACATTTATGAGAGAGTTCTTCCAGATAGTATATGAATACGTAGCATAGAAATACATCAAAAGATTGAGACGAGTTCGCATCTATATTTAGATCAGTGATTCATAGTCTAAGAAATTAAGACGCATATTGCCAAGTCAAGATCAAGATAAAAATAATTAATGTTTAAATTGTATTATGATTTAATCCTTTCTTATTTACTGTTGTTTTAAATTTTTGATATCAATTAATGATATTTGTAATTTTCATTGACATAAAACTCTCAAATTAGGAGGCCAAAGACAATTTTTTCAATTTTTTTGATAATCACATTTTCTACGAGGTTTAAGTTGAACTTTGACTTCAACACCATATTCAATTTCGAAACCGAGGAGCAACGGCAACTTGCATTGCATAGCGTAAGCATTGCTTGGTATGGTTGAATACGATCACTCTAAGCAACTTTCAACTGTTAATCACCCAAGAAGATCTATATAAGAATGGAAGTATTAACCGCCACCATCGGCCTACATGTTGTTCCTTAAACTTGGAGGTAAAACTAACGTTAATTGTTAGGCACTGGCACAAAGTAGTATTATGATTAGCATTACGCTACGCGGTTTTGTGACCGTTGTTAGGCTAGCCTTTCGCAATACACAAGTGCAATGACAGTGAGTAGCCTAGGTTTTCTATTGAGTACTGCAGTGCATTCTCAACACTAAACTGTGCATTCTAAACACCAATTAACAATGTGTTATGTGTGTATTGGGCTAGATTGAACAGTCGCACATAATCTTCTAATTTATTTCCAAACAAATGCTGGGACTGAGTTTCAATAGTTGAAGCTTAGGTCTACACTCATTTGGTAAAGATTTCTTGAATTTCCCATGTGAATCTAAATGGGTAGGCTATGTGATATTGAATAAAACAAGGATAGACCTTCAAACTTACTGTTACAGTAGGCTGAACAAATTATGTTGGCTAGTCACCGGTATTATATACTTTAGTACTACTACTAGTAAGACTAAAAAAACGGCTGAAAGACAAACTAACTTAGTGTGACAAAGAACTGTTTCTTCTCTAGCCTAGGTCTAAATAGACTTGTTAAGTGAGCAAGCAAAATAACTTAAAACAATTAGGCCTATAAATAAGTTGGCTCAGTGCATTTGTGTTTCTAAAATCTTGTATTTTTAGATCTTAAAAACAAACAAAGATTTAGCCCATGTTTTATTATCTCTGTAGTCTGGGCATTTGATTCTGGTTGCAATGATGATGACACTCTGGTTCAAATGTTCAGCTTTATACAGTCTGCTTCAAACTTTGGGATTCTTTTTTTAGACTATTGTGGAAGCAAATCTCACATCACTTTGTGGTGACAACTTTATTTCATTTTTTTTTCAAATGATCACTACTGCTGCTTTGCTATTTCCTTTTTCCAGGAAGAATTGAAAAACCAAATATCCAGGTGAGGTTTCTTGTGATGTACGACACCAGTGTAGAGGCAAAAACAGGAGAGGAGAACGTATATGGCTTAAAGACATAATGGTGTAAGATGATATTAAGTGTTTATCCGAGAGTCCAAAAAGCAAAGGAACAAGTGCCATAGAGAAAAAAGATGGAAGGGTGAGTTTAACTATTGTACCCAAATGTGTAATGATATTATTTAAATACTTTTCATAACCTGTTTATATATAATATAAAAAAAAAACAGTCTGGTACATCATTTACGTACAAGCGTCATAAGTTTGGCCAATTTTTTTTTTACTGATTTGGGATAATTATAAACATGGTTATTAAGCTTTGAAAAATAACTTGGTGTTATAGTGCAAAGCTAGTAATTATTTGGTAAAGCTGCTATTCCTGGCTTAATTTTAATGTAAATGTATGTTTATGATAATGTGAGTTATCATGTGCTATATCTGTATATATGCTTACAGGTATATCATATTTTCTGTTCACAGGGCAATATTGGTGCAGATTTTGGGCTTCCTGAAGACAAGTGGGAGGCCATTTGTAGTAAAGAGAAACACTCTATGTTCGTGAAGACTTTACTGGTGTTGATTTGGGGTACCAACACTTTGAAAACGAAAGTCGTTGGGAATGCTTGCACAAGATTCAACAGTGACAGAGATGCAAAACCGCTGTTGTCTCCCGTGAAGGTTAATGCTATGGAAGGTTAGTGATTATGAATAGCTTTCAAACAAGTAACCATTTATATTACAAGCTCATGACTTAGTACACAAGTGTACAATATAATTTACTGAATAAGCTGTTTTTCAGGAGTAAGTAATTTTTTAACACTGACAGAACTATTTATCAGTAGGATTATGCATTCCAGTATCATGAGTTAACAACTGATATCATTTTGGTTGGTTCTTAATTGCCTTTGAGTTCTGACAGGAAGCCTACAATCAAACTACCATAGTGGTGTAGTTTTTCCAACCAAAAGATTGAGCAATCCCAAATTCTAAAAGAATGTTCTTGGTTAGACTGTGATTGCTAGTCCATTCAGGTTGGATACCAACAGATATAAATATCGTGAGACATTCTAAACCATAGGAAAGTTTGACCTTAACTTTCCATGAAAGCACTCATCTAGCAATGCAAGAGAGTTTGTTTAGTTTTAGGACCACACTGTTACTGTTAATCATGATAAGTCAATTCTTAAGTGTTCATACGCTTTGTTTCTTGCAGCACAATTCGTGGAACGTTTGAAAGAAAGCTGCAGTTTACTGAGGAAGCTACAAGGTTCAGCAAATACATATCCGAGAAGCTGACATCAATCGTAAAACAAAGAAGGCCTTAAAACATTAGTATCATATTATTTTTGTCAATGGTTATTGCTTACCATTAAACAGTCTTTAGTTTTATTCAAACTGACAGCATATTGCTGTCACTGACAAGTTAACATTTCAGAGGAATTTTTCCAGACAGTTCTTTTTTCAAAGTAGGATTAAACCCATATTTATCATTATGTTTTTAACAGTTATTGTTTGCCATTATATGGTATTTAGTTTTTAATTAAATTCAGGAAATGGAAAGTATGTTGCTGTTAATTACAACTTAAGTTTTCAATGGAGATCTTCTGGACAGTTTTTTCTTGAAAGTGGTTTAACCATGACTACTATAGACTGATGTTGACTTTCACTTGGCAAAGTCATCTTTCCACTTTTGCCTTTTTTTTAAAGAACTAACATTTCTAGTAATCAGTATGTACAAATGCCATTAAACAGTATTCATATTTTTATTCAAACTCCAGAATAGACAGTATATTGTCGTCACATATGTGTTCAGTATAAATATGCATTACAAATACATGCTTTGTAGGTAAATATTGTTTTTTAAGATCTGATTGGTAGCCAATTTAAGAATGAATTCCTTTCAAAAAGGTTACTGTCTGACTAGCTATTATTATTGTCTGCCTAGCATGCAGAATTGCAGACTACATAGTTTGGTAATGCTTACTCTTGAATAACTTTTATCTATTCAGCTATAACTTTTATTTTGATATAATGATTGATAAAAAAATAACCTTTATATTGTTTTAACAGATAGAGTTTCCTTTCTTAATTGCCACAGCAATACATGAAATCATTGTTTTAATGAACATATTTAGTTGGTATTTCATATTATATGTAAGTTTTTAATGTGTAATATGAAAGCGTTTACTTCAGAAGTTTGCTTTCTTGTTAGACTCCAAATTTATGTTTTCTTTTTCATTGCCCTCAACTTTGCATTATTGTGCAGTACTATACTTTTGCCATTCATGTTTGATCCATTAACTTGTCTTAACTTTGTTGGAATAAAATGATATTTTCAGATATTTGTTAACAGTGCTTTTTACTCCATCTGCTGGAAGTTCTCCCTCGCCTTAACTTGCTTGTTAAGTGTTAGACCTACATCATGTGCAACTGTAAAGAGTAATTTTAAACCTGTTGAAATTCATCGCCACCTGTTTTCACCAGATAACTTGTTGAAAACAATTGAACCTGTGGAAAATCCTACTGTTATAACCAGCTTAAAACCTTCCATACATGTTCTTACCTGTTGAAACGTTTTCAATACCAGTAAAGACATGTTGATAACAGAACCAGTTAAAACCTGTTACCCCTGTTGAAAACAGTTGAAACCAGTTCATACAGTATGTTATTACCAGTTAATAGCTGTTGCCCCTGTTGAAAACAGTTGAAACCTGTTATTACCAGTTAATACCTGTTCATGCCAGTTAAAAGCTGTTGTGCCTGTTGAAACTTGTTGAAAACAGTTGAAACCTGTTAATACCAGTTAAAAACTGTTATGCCTGTTGAAAACAGTTGAAACGTGTTAATACCAGTTAAAACCTGTCAATACCAGTTAACACCCGTTAATACCATTTAATACCTGTTATTACCTGTCACCAAATACCAGTTGCAACAGGTACCTGTTAAAACCAGCTCAACAGGTATTAACTGGAATTTTCACCTGGGCCGTCGTGAGCCAAACGGAACTTTCAGTGTAAAAGGCCCTAACTGAGGGACACCAACTTACCAAAAGACTAAACAAAAATGAATGCCACATCAAACCAAGACCCTTCCTAACCCTCACCATGTTTCTTCTCAGGGAGCTAACTAATGGATGATCCCAGTCCGCTGTGTCGCCCCCAATTTGAGCGATTGAGCAACCTAATTAGTCCGCCTTAAAGTTATTATGTCACTTCTGACTGACTGCAACAGTTGGTTATAATTTCTCATCCTATATCTATTAATCTTACGTTTTGCTGTCAGACAAATTTGTGGAAACCTTGAAAAGTTCGACTAAAACTCTAAAAATATCAACTGTAATACATTCAAAGAAATTACAGAGAAATTCATTTTAATGATATATATTTTGGAACTACAAGATAGCAACTGATATCTAAAAGGGCTGCAACTGTATAGAAGACTTCAATACGTAGATCCCACCAGAGCTCTGCCTCTGTGAATAGGCTCAATTTATTTCAAGGCAATACCCAGCTTTCATCGTCTTATCATGGTATGGGAAGGAACCTTTCTTGAATTTCTAAATTCCCAAATGTCATGAAGTTTATAATATGTGGTTAATTCCTCCTGATGATAAATTTAAGGGATTCTACTTCAAATTCTACATCCGATAATCAATTTCTTAAATCCAGGAATAAGGATAGTAGAAAAAAAAAACTGTTTTATGTTCAATGGTACTTATTTACGTAGCGTATGTTTTGACGGTCTCATAGCAACGACTATAAACGCGTGATTTTGTGTAACCATTTTCCTATCCTCGCTTTGGCAAATTGCGATGGATAGACAGCAATCCACCTATGCTACATAGTACCTCTCTCATACCCATTTTTCATAGAATAACCCTAAAATCATCAGCTGCGGGGATTGCTGAAATGTTTGCAAAGAAAATGTTTAATAAGGTATAACACAGGATATTTGACACCCAATGTACATGGCTTGATCAGTTTGAATTAGAGACAGCCGTTAATCAGTATGAACTGAAGTGTATTATAACACCATAACATATGTTAGACATGTCAGCAGATGCTAATGTGGAAAATTCATAACCCAAAGCTGTTTCAACTATTGATTGGTTACGTGTCTACACATATGACCCTATGTTGAACTTGTAAGTATAACTTGTAAAGATGGTTTAAATTGCTGCATTTAAGCGTTTTACAGTAAAGTGTCACCCACTTTGAGTTAAAATGTGGACAATTTTCTCCCGAAACCTTTATAGTAGACGGGTTAATCCAGTCAATCAGTATTCATAAGATTGTGTGTTTTTCCTTCTATGTAGCAACTGGTCGTCACGGCTGCATGCAGGGACATATGGGTACAGAGATTGCCTTATAAATACTGGGGTGTTTACAATACCACAATCAACAAATTACAATAACACGCTGTCAAAGTTAGTGAACCATTATTGGACGTCTTATTGCACTAATCTTATTACCGAACTACTTAACATCAAAATAAATTAATTAACTTATAATCAAATATTGAATATTATTTGCCCGTTTACGTTATACATTGCATCCTCTATTATATTGCCCCTCTTGTTTCAGTTTCCCATCCCCTGCAACGTTAAACCAATGTTCATACTATCTGTATGAATATAACATAGTAATGTTCTATTTAAGTTCGAAAACTCAAGGGGGTTAAATTTGTCGCATATGGTAACTTCAGGGTTCACCAGTATATGGGGCCACGTTCAGGTCAGTTTCTGGTAGGTCTTCGGGCCAGAGAGAAATCCCGGATTAGCTGCCTATAAGTTTCAATGTTAAAGATCAGGTACTAGTTGCATTCAACTAACAAAATCATACGTTTCTTAATTTATTAACATAGATAATATTTAGCAAGATCGTACTGTTACTTCCAATTACTAGCAATGCATCACTCCGATTGTAATTGCTTCAGTTGTAATATAGTAATATGTTAATGTCTTTACTCAATGCATTCCACTACTCCGTTTAATATGTTTCACTCAGTAACCTGGCAGTTACATTTTCCTCAATGTTTGGATAATGGCCTAACACTAGTCACCTGACGTATGAAAGTTCGATCTAATAATTATTTAGCTATTGGCAAGATAAAACCTTGATAAAATAAATATAATAAATATCCTGCTTGAACGCAGAACTATGTCCACACAGAACAGATGTACTTTACGTTACATAATCATATTTATAAATAGCACAGTTACTTAGACAGCTGTTATAACTTTACATGGAGCAGTTACTTCACAATAAAAAATGACTTAACGTAGCCATGGAGCTATACGAGGATTGAATATCATTCAATATAAATCAACGCATAGACAGTCAAATAAGACTAAAACGAATACATATACAGTGTTGAGGTAGACTTGAAGTGAGCTTGGAACAACGCGAGGTTATATATGTTTTCATATACATTTTGCATTATATTAGAAGTTTACACGTAATTACGTTGGTGGCCAAAAAAAAAGGCGCGCCATACATCTTCCGTGAAGAGTGACATGCATATAATTAACGGTACCTTCCTAGCTGACAATTTAACCTAGTATAAAACATAAGTTGAAACAATGTCAACTTTCAGAATGTAGTAACGTCTTGGACGATACTTTTACTACCTTGCATAAACATAAAATGTCAATTACACTTAAAATAAGTTTATTACATTGGGACTCAAACTATATTACACGTAGGGCTTTATTACATTTATGACAATTTACAATTTTGGAAAATTCACAAGTATATCTCTTGTACCCTTGGGAAGTTAGAAGTTGATGACTAGGCCCAAAAGCTTATGTCAAGAAACTTGCGTTTTTTTTTTTGTGATCTCTGGTCTATTAATGTCATTCCTGATTTATTCCATACTGTTTCTATCGTGTTTGGCTTTAGGCTCTAACACTATACGCTTGGTAGTTCACCTTATTTTACGAAAAGTGCAGGCATAAGTGTTTTGTCCCGACTAGGTTTCATTTGGCCGAACGTTGCAGAAAAAGGAAAAACACGAACGCAGTACCTCCTGCAGTATTTTTACAAGTTTGTTGTATTATCGCCGTTTGCGATTTCAGTATTCAGATATTCAGTTCGCTGAAATTGGATTGCATTTCTTACTTTATTTTGACCCGCCTAGTTTTAAGTCGAGATATTCTCGTACCAATCGTCTTAGAGTTCAGATATCAAACCAATAATTACATTGCCAACTTAGACAGATCATTACGATTGACAACGAAACTTGAATTATAAATAGACATAACCTTGAATGGTAACGTCACTGCTATATGGACAAGAATTTAACAAGAGTGCCTGAACTGAACTAGATCTGATAACTAGAGAATTGGGTTTGTGCCAGTGAGACCAGCCAATCAGATTGATTTTTTTTTATCAAAGTCAATTAGAGAAGTTTTAGTACACATGTAAAAAGGCCAAAATCATACATGAATACAAAATAAATATAAAAAACCCATAAAAAACATAAATTCGGGACAGCCCCATGGTTTCCCCGATTGTCTAGAATAATATACAGTACCACTTAATGGAAATAACAGGAGATGGCAGGAACCTTGTTATACCCAATTGCAATTTATAACCCCCAATCGAAGGATGTAATTGTCAATTGTATGTACCCTACACCTAAAATAATCACTTAGTAACTGTTTGAGAAAAAAACAGAACGTGTCATGTCAGTATCAATTACGGATGTGGGTACAAGCCATCGTCCAAAACAACACACACATTACAGCACCGTTTGAGATTATCTGTGCTATGTATTTGAAGGCAATATCAAGTCCTTGGAGAAATATATATCGATACAGGCGTAGTGACCCTTTATGTGAAAGAAATGAAATGATTAACATTGACTATAGCTTTAGATCAAGAATTGGAAAAGTTTGTGACATATATATATATATATATCATATGAAACATTTATGGGATCTACCGACATCAAACCATTGGCTAGTCAATCGCAAACATGTGACTATCGCGAATTTAGATCGGATATAACTTTAGTCGTAGAACTGCCTTCTAGATCGTAAAACGGAAAGGAAAATTTTCATCATAAAAAGTGAGTATGATTTCCTGTTTTCAAACCTTCACTTTTTCGCTTTGGAACTTTCGCTAAGTTATATTTAAAACAGGAGGCCTCCGGTGTGTGTTTAGGTAATTAAGTTAGTCACGTACTTACGTAAGTGACTCTGTTACAGTCGTGACTGCGATCAAAATTACACCAACCACGTCACGAATAAAAACATATTAAAATATGAGTGACATGCACGGCTCGGTATAAAACTCATGGAGACACCGGTTGAAAAGGAACTTTTGCTTTAACGATCATTAGTTTATGCATTTTATATGGGAGAAGTCCTCAACAAGCAATGGAATAATTGTAAGATTAGGATATACTCTACGGATGTATAGTGACATCTCTGATATGTAGTAAGTGTACTTTAGGGTAGTGTCATGCCTGAGACACATTACGACCTCCGCAAGCTTCCGTATAAAATTTATATTTCTGCTGCAGCTTGTCAAGTGAATGTAAAGTACGTAGCTGAAGATCCCCCAGTATAATTGATTCAACATGAAAATTTGCAGCCTATTTGAGCCTTGAGTACTCCAAGGAACAACACCAACAAAATGTTTCTAATAGGTATAAATTTTCTCACCTCTTTGGCGACGTTGCTATCAGCGATGTTACCCCTCGTATACACACAGGGAAATGGAGATGGTAAGTGTTGATATTGCATTTTCGTCAGTTTCAATTTTAACACTCCAAATGAACATTATATCTCGCTTCACTGGCGGATCCAGGGCCTTTGTTTGGGAGGGGCCAAAGTGGCATTAGAGTGATATGGGGGAGGGGTCTAAGGGGAGGGGGTGCCCCGCGCGGGCCCCTCCCCTTTGGAAAATTTTCTATTGCTGAATGCCCTCAGATGCAATTTGGTGCGACAAAAGTGTACAATGGTGATGTTAATTTACTTCTAAAAAAATGTTTCCCAGGTGTAATTTTGTAAAATATTTATAAAACAAAGTTGGGATCATCTTTCTCAAGAAATTTTATTTCTCATAGGTTATAGATTTCTTACAACCAGCCTGTAACTGCAAAATGGTGTAAAACTGTAAATCCTCATGCTCATACATTTACATAGCTCCCAACTCTTGAGAAGGCAAATGCTGGTCCATGCCACGAATCGCCGTCCTGGGGGAGGGGTATAAGGGGAGGGGGTGTGCCCCTCCCCTTTTGCATTTTTTTGGAATCCTGGTGATGCCTACATGTAAAATGGTGGCACTTAGAAAGGCTTTTGTCACCCAAAATATTCTGAGAAATATGCATTTTTGTGTGTGTAACATCAATAAATTGAATAGTAGGTGATAATTCATTCTTTCCCGTGGCATGAAAATGTTCGCTGCTCGCCCCAATGAAAAGAAATATTGGCTAATTTGAGGTTCAAATGATGCTGTAAAGGAGGTTTTATGCTCTATTATACTAAATGCTAAAGAAATGATGGTAAGTCAAAATTTGATGCAAATTTTTTTATGTATACTTGACAATTACAATGCGGTTTGGGTGTTAGAATGCAGTTCTAATTTCCGCGAATTGCGGGTCAGTTGGGAGCTCTGCATTTAACTTTAAACCAGAAAACGAAAAGGTTTAGACTAGTCCAGGCGCGGCGGAAAGGAAAAATTATTGGGGGTGGGGGGGGGGGGGCTAATGTGTGGAGACTATCTAAGCGGAGAGCCACCATCGGTTGGCGCGGAGCGTACAATAAAATTTTAGGTTTTTTTCAAACCCCAACATGGCCGGAAACGGCACTTCCTGAGTGTTTTATGCTGCGAATACCTAGCCCTAAAATATGGGTCTCAAGCCTGCAATTTCTCCGATTGCACGAGAAAGTCTGTAAAAACATTGTAATTTGTATATTCGATGGTGTTTTAAGAGAGTAGCTATTACTCGTAGTGTACTCGCAAAGACGTTTTTGAGTGTAGTAAGGGCAGTGGCGGAGCTAGGTGTATGGTCGGGGGGGGGGGGGGCGCTTTCGACACTATCTAAGCGGAGCGCCACCACAGGTTGGCGCGGAGCGTACAGACAATTTTTGAGTAAAGATACTCTATAGATTGCAGGAAATGACCCATTTCGGGCCTTGCTAATTTACAGATAAACGGAGAATAAATAGGGGCCATTGCCATTTTGTCGGAAAATTACACCAACAGAATATGGCAAATGTCAATAGGTATATGAGAGCGCAATCAAATAGTCAATAATCGCGAATAAGTAAAAAGTAGTGAAAAGCTGAAAAGGGCGCCAGCAGTCCCTTTGAGTTCGTCGGGGGGGGGGGGGTTGCATCCGCCCCCTGATCGTATGGACGCTCCGCCACTGAGTAAGTGGATGTTGGAGAACTGGCTGAAATGAGGCAAGTCAAGCCCGGGCATGTACCGGATGCGCGGCGATCATGCCGTCCCACATACACGCACATTAACACTGAGAGAACAACCAATCTGTTACGACATACACTGTAAAAAATTTCTCTGTATATTTACAAAAGAAAAGCTGTCAATTAGTTTCCATCTGTTTTTTCATCAGTGTACAACAGCAACTGTAAATGCACCACTACGGTTTGTGTAGAAACAGATTCATTCCTATTTATTCAGGTAGAATTTTATGTGGCAACATGGAAAAAGTGATGTAAAATTCAAAATACTTTTTGTATATTGGTCGAACTTTTTTCGTTTCTAGACAGAATGTTTCCGTTAATTTACCAAATAACAGTTTGTATACACAGTAAAAAGTTGTGGTTGAAAGTAAAAGTTATGTATTCAAATGAAGCTGCTATATGTTGGTAAAGTAATTTGTGATCCTGGGCGAATCCTTTGTAGAGAGGAATTTGTTGTAAATGAAAGAGATTTAGATGAAAAAATAAACGTTATACCAAGAGGAACACATTGAGAGAGTCAAATTTACCAAACACACATATCTTTATTTACCAACATGCAATCTTGACAGGTGTTTTAAACTTTTAGAATATCATAAACAGCAAATGTGGAATTAGCACTGCAAACAACAATGTAACAATATATTACACTAACATGAACAGTTTAGATATCATTCAAAAACAGGGATAAAGTGTGTATTTGTCTACCAGTGCGTTGAAAAACAGTGATATTATCATACTACTACTAAACTATTTCAGCATATTAATCTGGACTTTCCTGATGATATTAGACTCCCAAAGGTAAAATACTATTTAAGCAAGATTGGTAAATGCTGAATAGCAAGGGGTCAATTTACCTTATGAACCTACCAAGGATACTGCTGTCCATTGTAATTAGCACTCTTACAAAGAGATAGTGTCTAGAATGAAAGAGCAACGACTAAAAAATACTATTCTATGACATACTAAAGAAATAAGAAACAAAACAATAACATGAACCTGGAAACCACTTAAGTTGCATTGAAACTGAACCTGAAACAAAAAGATATTAACAGTGTGAAACTCAAATACTATTTATATGCTTAGAGTACTTAAAAGGATTTCTTCTAGTAAAAATACTTTGTTTTGAATGAGTACAGTTGCTACCCTTGGAAATAAGCTTTACTGCCAGGCGCTATCAGAACAACTCCCAAATCAATAGAAAGAAAAAAGAAAACAGTTAGATTGATGGTCAATGTCAAAGTGATGAAACTTCAATTGAAATGCTCAGGCACACTTGGATATTTTTTTGATAAAATGAACCCTTTCCAATATATAGAACAATCAGAAAATCTACTTGACAGTGCTCAAATTTGGGATATTTTTATATAATTACATCCAACTTGTACTGAAAAAGCTACGAGGTTGTTCTGTACAGAATCATATTTTGTATTTAAGAAAATACAATGTTTGGTTAAAAGACTTCTGAAGCAAGCAGATTACCTTATTGTTTATTAAGTATTTTAAAAATCAACTTTAAGTTACATTGTAACATGAATCTGTAAAATTTAGTGATTTATAGCAGAATAGTTCACAGATTCAGCGCTTTTGAAATGGAGGTATCATTTAACAAAAAGTATATGGCATTAAACAAAACAAAATTAAATGCCGTTAGCTCAAGTAGCTTAATACTTTTGGTCACATTCACTGCATATCTCACTCTCTACTTTCCTTCATCCGCTCACAAAGAGAAGTTACTTTCGGATTTATACACCATCTGTAAGATTTCTTTGCCCTAGACCCTCTCCCTGGATCAATCTCGAACAGTATTCTGTAGGGAATAATTTGAAAAAAGTTTCATGAGTCCAATCTATCCTTGTTTACCAAAAACATCCTAGTGCTTAAAAAACTAAATGTATTCAATTTTGGTAATAGTATCCCCAAAATTAGTTAAACTTCACATAAAAGTTATATATAAATATATATATATATATATATATATATATAAAAGTTTGTATCCATTTTATTATATATAAACTGTTGTTATTTGCATGCCCGACAGGTGCACTAGTAGTTTAATGAAAACATTTAATGTTGCACAACATTTGTTGGCGATGACAGTTCTTCTTTGCAGTTCTTCTTGCATGATCTCAACAAGATGGAGGAACTGTAGTTTGAATGCACCTCCTTTATTAATCTGTCAAGAAACTAGGTTTAAACTGTACCTCTGTATGTATTCCATGGTTGCTTGAACCTCGAGCTATGGGATAGCATATGTTGAACACATAGTAGCTCATGAACAACATCTTCAACACAGCAGTAATGGATGTAGGATACAGCAGCGGTTCCCGATCAACTGTTATTGCCATTCTGTTTCTAAGAAATGGATTGCAACCTGTTACATAAAAACAAAATCATTTTTTATTAATATCTTAAAGTATAAAGATCCATGGATTATAATTTTAAAAGCAATTTCATTCAGAAATTATGCAAGAGTAGCCTGCAAGTGAAACTCTTGCACTCTGGATGAATCCAGTGGTCACTGTGATGCAATTTACTACAAAAAAAGTCAAAACCTGATGACCTAGTGCATAGATATGTGAGACCAATCATAGTCTTAGGATAGAGATAAAATGAGTGTTTCAATATCATCTTCTCTATGGTCATGATAGAAGTGACTTTTCAAAGCTGAATAACTTACAAAAATTCTGTTGCACTTTTCTTCAGGACATGCACGTAAATTGAAAATTTGGTTGATTTTGATGAAGCGGGTAGTGACACATCTTTCTAGCTGCAGTATCAGAGTGAACACCACATGAACAAGTAACCATCTGCAAGAGAGTAAAAACATATGGAAATTAAAACCTTTCGGAAATGGGTCCGGCTCTCCAACAATACATTACAAATCCGGTGCCCCTGACTATTCCATCTCAGGTTTAGCTGAAGCCAATCCTATGTAAGGAAAACAAACAAACACTTTTGGTTACATATATTTTGACAGATGACAAATCATATCAGTTAATACTGTAAGTAGGTTACAGTTTGGCATAATTCATAACACCCACAATCAGTACATTCATGCTAAGATTGGGTTAGTATAGCATACAACAGTGCATACATCAACTGTCCATGATACTTAAAGTAGGCTAGGGGCAATTAGCAGCTCAGGCACAGTTCTGGATGGGTGGGGGGGAGGAGGGCTAGGAGGTAGACTTTGCCTGTATTTTTTTTCTAGCTCGCAATTATCACAATTCCCCTTTACAAAGAAATTTCCTTCAGGAATTTTTTGTATAGTTAACTTCCACCTAAGCCCTCTCCCACTCAAACATACCTATAAATACTAAATTTCGAGTTCAAACATCTTTGGTTCTTGTGATATCGTGTGTATACGCCAATGCATCAAATGACAGGCACATAGTACATACAGGGTTTCCCCATTACATGCTATAGCATCATTCAGAATTGAACAAGGAATAACAAATGGTTTTACCGACCAATAATTAGTTTTCAAAATTCAGCGAGAAAAACAAAACAAGTCGTATTAGTAAAATTCTGATTTATCACTGGAAAAACGTGATTTATCAGACAAAATTTTTTTTTTTAATTGATCGATGATCTATTTTAGTGATAGATCAGAGTTTGTTAACCATAAGCCTAGCCTAGATTGTTCATTTCTGAATTTTAACATTTGGCGTGCCATAGGGGACTGCACGACTCCCCCAAGATTCAGGACGGGACTGCACGACCCCCCCCCCCAAGATTTAGTGTAAGCCGATCGGGGCTTCAAACTAAACAGTTAAAGTGATATCAAGAAGTTTTCTAAGAGAATCTATGTTATATAATAAAGCATAGATACTGATTGGTGACCAGTGTCTAGGCTGCGTTATATCATAGCGAAACGATACCGCGAAAGAATGAATGTAAGCTTAGGTTTGGTATGACTGTCAAAACAGCTACGACGATATGCTAGAAGTAAGCGATCGTTTATGCTCGCCTAACAAAGAACTGCCATAGCATCCTGTGCTAGTATGCACACAATGGACCGACAGAGAGCTGTGCTGTCGGCCTAGCCTACTTGCTTTGCCGCTTATTTCAAAACAAACAAACCAACAAACGAACTTTTAATAAATGCTTACGTAAAAAGTAACAGTTTCATATGACTCAATTCACTATAGTTGCACTCATGTTAGATTAAAAAGGACTACAAAGCTTTGAAATCATAACTTACCGTAATTACAGCGGTTTCGGACCTTCGGTGCGCGCGCCCAGCGTCATTCAACTGTAAGTAGTGTACAAAGGTCATCTACAACTTTGCGACACAGTTGTTAACTTTACTATTTCGGAAAAAACTCGTTGATTGCGTAAGACTAAACGTATATGCTTCTTTCTATCATTCCAACAACATGTAAAATACGGTTCTCGTTTTATGATGCAAGATTTGGTGTAACGTTTTCGCGGTCACTTCGACCGCATAATTAAAACTTGGATCGAGCCTGATGCTTTTGTTCCGACACAGCAGTTGATGTATTGTTATGAACATTTTGTTCCCATATACAGAAAATGTTGTTACAATACATTTTGTAAATGGACAACAATTTTTTTTAACAACATGATTAATTTTAGTAGATGAACGGCGTAAAGCTGTTATATCACAGACATTTTTTACAGTGTATCGTTAGAAATTTAAAGTTTTTTTGCAACATATTGTAAAATATCCGAGAGAAATGCCGGTCCATCGTGTTGTTGGGGGCTGCAAAAATGTTATTACCCATGCAATAAGCCTTCATCGATGGCCGAAAAAAAACATGGCGATTATGACCAAGTTATGAAGAACACCAGCGACGATTTCACTGGGCCTAGCCAGTATACAGCTCCGTATGTTGCGAACACTTCACGGAAGCATACTACGATCCCTCCTTTCCTATGAAATAAAACAAATGAGCTTTAACGGGTCGACATAAACGAGTCGTTCTTCTGTCTAGTAATCCACAATCTGAAAAAGCTCCGACTGAACCAACATTAGCAACAATCATTGTATTATATGACATTAAAATTAAACTGTACTTTCCATAGACATTATCATTCTTAAATTACACTGATGTAATTTGTGACATCAAAGGAGGTTTAAAGAAAAACAACTTACAATAAATCTTTTGCTTTAAGCTTACAAAACAGATGCATGTCCATCGCTATCAATCGTTGTTATGACAACTTAAAACAATAAACCAGAAGCATATAGAATAAAGGGTAATTTAAACCAAGAAACACTGCACGACGCAACTCACATGCAACAATGTTACCCACGCACGACGACACGTACAACACTGACGTGCAACGTGAAACACAGCATCACACGCATTAAAACAATCGAAGACCATTAACAGGGTGTACTGCTGAGTTTCTGAAGAGAGATTGTAAAACAAACCATCTACTGCTGCAGAAACAAGTCTAAGAAACAAGTCTAAATTCTCAAGAGTTCTGCTGCTTCCAGTGGTCTTTATTATAACTATCTGTCAAATATCATTGGAGATATGGATAATTTAGCTTCCAGATTAAAGGTACGCAGCAAACATGTCTGGGAGGTAAATGCTCCTAAAAAGGTCAATGCCCGTTCACCTATGCACATATTATATGACATCACGGTCCCGCTAGAACTTTCTTGTAAAGAGAATTGGAGTCACCATATAGAAAACATTACTAAAAAGGCAAATAAATTTCTTGGATTCGTCAGAAGGAACCTTGGAAACTGTCCTGCGAAACTAAAGGAGCAAGGGTATATGTCTCTTGTTCGGCCTCACCTAGAATACTCATCATCCGCTTGGGATACCCATCTTTCCAAGCATTTGAAACAAATTGAAATGGTCCAGCGAAGAGGGGCGAGGTTCGTCAAGAATGAGTTCAAGCGTGAACCAGGTACAGTTGCTCGGATTACGACTGACCTCCAGTGGCAACCATTTTATATCAGAAGGAAAATCAACAGATTATGTGTACGTCATAAAGCAATTAATGGAAAAACTTCTAGACCTATCTCATCCTACATTAAGTAGCCAGCTCGTACAACTAACAACTCAATGAAGCTAAGTTCATCCAACCTAGCTGCAAAACAGATGATTACAAATATAGTTTTTTTTTCCGAGAACGATAAAACGCAAAAACAAAAAAATAACACTACCTGTATCTTGTTGCTTTACTCCAACAAAACAAAGGCATTTATATATGAAATATATAAATAATAACATATATCATAAAATGTATATGTGGGTACCGTACCTACAAAGTCTTTGTTTATTGCCATACGTCTGACGTCTTATTGAACACAATTATCAAAATTGCTACTATCTTGGGTCGATTCGGAGCTGTAAAGGGCAGCAATATATGATCCTATCTTCAGTTCCGGGAGGACCTTAGGCAGAACATGGACACTTTTCTTTTCATTGGAGTTCAAAGAACCAATGTGCGGTATCCCACAACAATTCTAATCATAATTGTTGCATAGATAATAAGTAATCTCAAACAAATTATAACGGATTTTCCACTAGATGATCTTAAACTACATTTGTTGAGTAAAGCAGCTCATTTAGCTGGATGCCTACATACCCTAATGGACAATCATCTCTTTCAAGGCAAAATTAAATTAAAAAGAGAGTACATTCTGTTCTTGTCAATCATATTTTGAAATGCAAAAGAAAAGTCAAGTCATTTTGGTAATGATGGACAGTAAGACATATAGATTTTTTGGTTGGATGCCCATATACCTTTAATCAGGGACTCTTGCATATGATGGGCAAGCAATTCCTTCAAGGAAAAATTACATTTAAAAGAAGTATATTCTGTTCTTGTCAATCATATGTCAATCACATAGATTAAGACCAAAGGTATCAGCGAGAATTTGGTTTAAGCAGTCTTGGGCAGTCTGTCAACATTAACAACATGAAATCGTGTCAATCTACATAGTAGAACGCCATTTACAATAAAATCATGGATTTAAGAAATTCGATGCAAGTTGTATCTAAGAATACATTTTTGGACTCATTCAATTTTAGTATTAAGAACCTAAACAGATGCCAATATTTAAGCAGTTTTCCTTAAAACCCGTTACATCGAAGCATTCAAATTATTTAGATACTGTTATGATATTGCTAAAAATTACTTGCTATGTTGACATTACAAATCATAAGAGTTGATAGTAGTTGGTATCATATTTTATTTGACATTTGACATTTGACATTTTTTTTTTGGTATTCCTTTTAGTTTTTATATTTTTATTTCACATTGTAAAGTTTTCGACTACTGAACTCACTTTTGTATGCGTACATTTTAATTAGACTCAATTGATGCCCATTGTGGCCGCTATATTATTAGATTATAGTATGATTATATTGTGATAGCGTGATATAGATATGCTTTTTGAGACCATGTGCCTTTCTCATATCTGTGATAGAATTGGCATCCTTTCTCGATAAGATTGTTTCAAGTTTTAAAGAAACAACGGTCGTTATTAAGAAAAGCTACCTTTCGTCATATTTAATTGTCATCTGTCCTTGGTGAAGGCATTTGTATTGTTCTTATCTTGGCGCCCAGTTCGACTTGTGGGTGGTATGTGGGACCACGAAGGCAGAGTTGAAATTTATCTGAATGGAGCTTGGGGCACTATCTGTGATGATTATTGGGACAAGGAAGATGCGGATGTAGCCTGTCGGCAGCTGGGATATGGTACGGCTATCACAGCAGTTTCGTCTGCCGGTTATGGAGAAGGAACTGGTCAAATCTGGTTGGATGATGTACAATGTGGCGGATCAGAACATAATGTTTTGTCTTGTGCAAACCGTGGTGTCGGTGTACACAACTGTGGTCATGGAGAAGATGCTGGAGTGAAATGTATAAGTCCAGGTAAGACCACTTGAAATATGACTAAAGTTCGAGTTTACGCTTTGTATCGATATGGTTGCATTTGGATCATGTGACGAAATTACTTTTACATGAATGAACTAGTAAACTAGTTACAATTATTTTATGGCAATATTTTGATGGCAATATTATGTCCATTCTTCCCTCCTGAAATATGTCACCGGTGCTGTGGCCGAGACGATAAAGGCGGTGGCATTTGATACTATGCAAGTGGGAAGTCCTCGGTTGATCGAAGTTGGTTTTTCATCCAAGAGTAAGCTACGGTTTTCCCATCTGAAATGGCTTTCTAAATTAGAAAGATTCCGAACTGAGTAAAAATGTTATACTGGAAGCCACCCGACGTGCCATTTGTAATCGATAACCCCTTTCTGACTTCTCCGACATTCCTCGTCGCTTAAGGTTTGGCAAAATATATGTCTGACTATATGTGAAGCAAGAGGGATAAAGTTGATCCAAATATTTGTAGGTTATTATTCTTAAAGATTTGAAAATTGAAATTAGGAATGGTAGTTAAAAAGGAGAGAAAAAACATCACAAAGAACCTGTGGTATGTCGTACTGGAAGTGCCTAGAATCAATGAGCAGGTTGAGTATTACAATAAGATAAACAATAACGGTACTCCATTCTTGTCAAATTTTGCACATGCTCGTTTGAAAGGGGGGGGAGGGTGGTATATTTCAGTTATGAAGTTCGTTTTGAGGACACAAGGTAGAGACCGTCGTGCTTTCCAACGAGAACTTTTATTTTAGGGTAGGTATTCAGGTCAAGACTAATTCTGTTTTTTACTAAAGTTCACTATGATGTTACACACCACAACATCCCTAATAAAAATACACAAACAAGCAGGGTCAGCATTTTTAAAGTTAAAAGTTAAATACCCCATTTTTATATGAGTATTACATTCATTTAAGGCTTTTGTCAAATATATAATTACAAAGCTTGGTCATTCCACCAGACGTCCTTGTGTGCATATTGCTGACTTCACAAGCGGTCGAGTTATTGTGCCGTTACATCTCATTCCTTCATCAAGCTGTCGTGGAACATTCATTTTTAATGCAGTATCTAAATTTAATTTTTTGCAAAACACAAGAAGATTCGATTTGATAGAATTTGAGTCTTATCATTTAGAAAGAGCTTGAGGTAAGTGGCACAAAACAAATATCAGAATATCATTACAAATAATTAGATTAGTTTTGTGATTAAGGCTGCGTTCATGTCGTCATGAGTTGACGTAGACCAAACCTTTTCGGGCAAGCATATTTATTCAATCCATTTCCTAATGAAACCAGTCGTACGTTATTTGGAAATGTTATTTTTGTAAAATATCTACCGTTATCCGTAGTACGAGTTGTGGACGGCACCACAGATTATGAAGGCAGGATTGAAATCTTCATGAATGGTGCTTGGGGAACAATTTGTGATGACAGCTGGGGCAAAGACGAAGCCGACGTAGCGTGTCGACAGCTTGGGTATAGTGCGGCTATTGAAGCAGTCTCTTCTGCGAGTTACGGAGAAGGAACTGGTGAAATCTGGTTGGATGATGTAAAATGTATTGGATCCGAAGAACATATCTTGGCTTGCCATAACAGTGGTGTCGGTGTACACAACTGTGGTCATCATGAAGATGCTGGAGTGAAATGTGAATTCCCAGGTAAGATTCAAGTAAGATTCAGGTAAGTTCTACATTTAGCAGATATTTAAAATATAAATTGCGGTTACAGCTTAGGTTTGGTATGTTAGTTATGACTGCACAAGATAATGTGACAACCTTACTTGAACATAGCTTAGCTAGGTATTCCTTTGGTACAATTATGTTACTAAACATTCACAAGTTGTTGATGGCAATGATACCATGTCAATATTCATGATAAGTAACATTCCCTATTCCTTCCTGAAATATGTCACCGGTGCTGTGGCCGAGTGGATAAAGGCGCCGGCATTTGATACTTAGAAATTGGGAGGTCCTGGGTTCGATCCTGGGACGAGTCACAATCATGTGGGTTTTTCATCTAAGAGCAATCTACGGTTTCCCCTTGTGAAATAGCTTTCTGAATTAGAGAGATTCCAAATTTGAGTTAAACTGTTATGTTGGAAGCCCCGAAGGGAAATTTGTAATCGATAACCCCTCGTGGGCTCCTCCCACATTCGTCGTCTCTTAGGCGTCGTAAAAATAAATGTCTCATTATTAGTAAGCAAGAGAAAGGCTAAAAATGATTAAAATAACTTTTCCTATGCCATCATTCTTAAAATTAGAAAATTCGTTACAATATATTCTAAATAAAAAAAACAAGATATGTACTAGGTGAAAAATAATGTTTGTAAGTGGTTTAGCCGGTAAGTGTTTTCTCTCCGAACTACAATGAGACTAGTAAATGGCGAAGCAAACTACACAGGACTAATGAAGTTGCTCATAAGTTGCATACAAAGTTACATATAATATACAAGCTTATGAAAGATCTCAAAGAAGCCCGGTGGATGCACACAAATAAAAGTGTGTGAATGATGGTGACAGACCCGATAAAATATATACCCGTGTTACAACCCAAATATTGGGTAAAAATCCTATTTGAGATTATTACTTTAAGAATAAATTACAACGTATGTTTTCATAAGTTAAGTAGGAAGCATACTATAGGAACAAACTGTCAACAAACGTACCTCGTGCTATCTGGTCCTGGAAGTGCCCAGAGTCAGTGAGCAGGTTTAGCACTAACATGAGACAAACAATAACGACGCTCCTTTCTTGTCCAATTGTGAACATGGGGAGGGGGGTGGATGTAAATAATGAATTTCGTTTTGAAGACACCAGGTAAAGACCGTAATGCTTCAACGAGAAGCTTTATTGTTGAAAGGATATTCAGGTCAAGATTAATTCTGTTATTTCACTTAAGTTACTATGATATCACACTAGACAACCAACTGCCCACCCTATCCTACTCTCAAATAAAGAAAAAGAAAAAGAAACAAAAAACACACATAAGCAGCAACAGAATATATTTTAGTTAAATACCCTCCTTTCTTATTAGGTTTACATTTATTCAAGGTTTATGTCAAATATATAATTACAGAGCTTGGTCATTCTACCAGACGTCCTGTGTCCATATTGCTGACTTAAACTGTCGAGTTCTTGTGTCGATACAGCTCATTTCTTCTTCAGCTGCCGTAGAAAATTAATGTTTAATGCAGGAAATAAATGTGTATTTCCAAACACAAGAACATTCCATTTGAAAAAATGTGAGTCCTATTCTCTAGAAAAAAAAAACCTGAGGTGAGTGGCACAGAACAAATATCATTACAAATAATCAGATTAGTTTTGTGATTAAGCTGCGTGCAAGTCGTCATCAGTTGACGTAGATCAATATTGTTTGAATAAGCATAATTATTCAAGACATCGTTTAAGGAAACCCGTCGTACGTTATTTTGAAATGCTACTTTCGCCGTCATCCGCAGTACGACTTGTTGACGGCACCACAGATTATGAAGGCAGAATAGAAATCTTCTTAAACGGTGCTTGGGGAACAATTTGTGATGACAGCTGGGGAATAGATGAAGCCGACGTAGTGTGTCGACAGCTTGGGTATAGTAAGGCTGTGGAAGCAGTCTCTTCTGCGAGATACGGAGAGGGAACTGGTGAAATTTTGTTGGATGATGTTCAATGTATTGGATCCGAAGAACATATCTTTGCTTGTCAAAACAGTGGTGTCGGTGTACACAACTGTGGTCATCATGAAGATGCTGGAGTAAAATGTGAAATTCCAAGTAAGATCATTCTTCATTAAGCAGATATTTGAAATATACATTGATGTCAGAGTTTACGTTGGGTATGTGAGATATGACTGTATCTAATCATATGACAAAATTACTTCAACATGACTTAACTAGCAATTTTCTTACGGAACAATGATTTTTCTAAACATTCGCAACTCTTTGATGGCAAAATTATGCCTTGTAAGTATTCATGATAAGTTACATTCCTTCTTCTTTCCTGAAATATGTCACCGGTGCTGTGACCGATTTGATAAAGGCGCTGGCATTTGATATTTAGCAACGGGAGGTCCTGGGTTCGATCCTGGGACGAATCAATCTCATGTGGGTTTTTCGTCTCGAGCGATCAACGGTTTTCCTCATCTATTATGGCATTCTAAATTAGTAAGGGTCAAAGTTTGAGTTTAAATGTTGAACTGAAAGCCACCGGCCGTGAAATTAGTAATCGATCGGCTCTTACGGGCTCTTTTCACATTCCCGCTCACTTAAGAGTCGTAAAAATAAATGTCTGATTATAAGTAAACAAGAAGAGGGCTAAAAGTGATGGAAAATAACTTTTCAAAATACCATCATTCTTAAATGAGAAAATTCTTTACAAACAAATATTTACATAATAAAAGAAGTACTGCGTTCAACATAAAAAGACGTCTGTAGGCTGCCATGCTACAGTATAGTACTTGTTTTTTCCGATTACAGTGAGATTGGTGAACGGCGAAGGGATCTACACAGGACGTGTGGAGTTGTTCATGAACGGAGAATGGGGTACCGTTGGTGAAGACCCATGGGATGATACTGATGCTAGTGTTGTTTGTCGTCAACTCGGTTTTCCATATGGTGGCACTGCATACAGGAGTGCGCATTTTGGACAGGGCACTGGACCAATATGGATCGATGAGGTCAATTGTGAAGGCCAAGAGACTAGCTTGCTGCGATGTCCTCATCAGACCGACACATCTGAAGATTCTCACGACGAAGATGTCGGTGTAGCCTGTAACGGTCTACGTGCGTATTGGAGACAGTAAATTGGAAAGATTTTTAAATGATATTCTTGCTATTGATTTGAGAACCTTCTTGAGGTATTTTCATATGCGACTCATAATTCGAAATTGAGTAACGATCATTTTACTAAATATAATTTTTAATCATGGTGGCATCACATAGCATCGCTTCCACTTTTATCAACCGATTTATGTCAGAACAACTCTGTAAGATCGAAATAGGTACACATGTTACTACCAATTTGAGAAGGTAAATGCATATTTACGGATGAGACTACTTTTTAAGTTTTAATCTAAAATTGACATGAATTTCAACCACCTTGTAAATAAAGCGGCTTCGAGAGTACACAACTGAGCATGCAAGGTTAAATAAAATGTGTATGCTAATGTAAGATCTAAAGGTGGCCCGGAGGATACACCGTTCAAAGTGGGTGCGTTCGTGGCGACAACATGATACATACCCGTATTAAATCCCAAAGATTGGGTCCAAATCTTAGTTGAGATTATCAGTAAATTAATCATTTATAAACTTACGTCATCATCAGTTAGGGCGGAAGTATAGTTGAGAAATAAATTATCTAAAAAAATACCCTGTGGTATGTTGTACTGAAATTGCCTGGAGTCAGTGACCAGTTGCAAAACGTTGCTCTTTTCTGGTCCAAATTTTGATATTCAAGTCAAGAATAATTCTGCTTTTTTACTAAAGTTACTATGATGTGCTACTCGACAAAAAACCCAATCCCACACAAAAAAAGCAACGGCATATGGATATATATATATATATATATATATATATATATATATATATATATATATATATATATATTTATATATATACATATTAGTCAAGTATATCCATGTCATATGAGTGATATGTTCATTCAAGCTTATGTGAAGTATATCATTATAAAGCTAAGCTATTCGACCAGATAACCTGTGTGCATATAGCTGACATATAGCTTACATATTCGTCGAGTTATTGTGGCGTTACAACTCATTCCTTCTTCAAGCTGTCGTGGAAAATTCATGTTTCATGTAGGTATCTAAATTTGCAAAACACAAGAAGATTTGATTTGATAAAATGTGAGTTTATGTGATCTAGAAAAAATTGAGTTCTGTTGCACATAACAAAAATCAGAATAACATTATATAAAATCAGATACATTTTAAGATCAAGTCGTCATCAAGTCGTCATCAGTTGACGTAGACCACGTCTGTTTTGGGCAAGTCTATTTAGTAAATACATTACTTAAGGCAACCCATCGTACGTTATTTTTGAAATGCTATTTTTGTGATATATCTACCGTCATCCGCAGTACGATTAGTTGGCGGCACCACATATTATGAAGGCAGGATTGAAATCTTCATGAATGGTGCTTGGGGAACTATCTGTGATGACAGCTGGGGTATGGATGATGCGAACGTAGCCTGTCGGCAGCTTGGGTATACAGCGGCGGATGCAGCAAATAGTTCTGCGAGTTACGGAGAAGGTAATGGTAATATATGGTTGGATGATGTTCAATGTACGGGATCCGAAGAACATATCTTGGCTTGTTATAACAGGGGTGTCGGTGTACACAACTGCGGTCATCATGAAGATGCAGGAGTGAAATGTGAAAGTTCAGGTAAGATCATCCTTCCTTTAGCAGATATTTGAATATAAATATAGTTAGAATTTACGTTTAGTATGTTAGATGTGATCAGGGGCGGCGGTTCGTACAAAATATTGGGGGGGGGGGGGGGTGGGTGGGTGGGGGGGGGACATTTGCTTGGGTGCAGGCGCGTAGCAACTTGCATCCTCAAAACTGTTCTCGCGCTTCACCGCTAAATATGATTTGGATCAATAATGTCACTCATTATTTACTATTTATACCCACACAATATACTATGCCACCAAATATTGGGGGATATTAGATACAATATCCCCACCTAAAATATTGGGGGACATGTCCCCACCCCCCCTTGATTGCCGCCCATGGATATCATTGCATTTAATACTTAGCAATTGGGAGGTCCTGGGTTCGATCCTGGGACGGTTTACAACAAGATGGGATTTTCAACCAAGACCAATCTGTTTTTTTCCCATGTGAAATGGCTTTCTAAAATAGGAATATTTCAAAGTTTAGTTTATATGCTTAACTCGGAGCCACTCGAAGTGAAATTTGTAATCGACCAGCATTTGCGTGCTTCTTCCTCTTTTTTGGTCGCTTAAGCCAGGTAAAAATTACTGCCTGATATTAAGTGAAGCAACAGGTAGGCTGAAATTGATTTTTTTTTTAATTGGTCGTACGCCAAGATTCTTACAAATTTGTTTATTTATAAACACAATTCTTAAAAATATAAATTAAGAACTACGTGTAACAGAAAAGGAATGTCTGTAAGTTGTCCTGCTAGCGCGTGGCTTCTCCGAATTACAGTGAGATTAGTGAATGGCGAAGGGAGCTTCACAGGACGTGTGAAGTTGATCATACTGTTGCCTACAAAGTTAAATACTATATGTATGCTTATGTAGATCTAAAAGAATCCCAACGGATTGACACCAGTGAAATTGTTTGCGTTCGTGGCGACAGACCTATTACGATATATATCCGTATTAAATCCCAAAGATTGGGTCAAAATATTATTTGAGATTATATCTAAAAGAATTAATTATTAACTTATTTTATCATACATTAGATGGGAAGTATAGCTAAGGAAAAATTTAAAAAAAAAACATGCTTTGTGGTATCTGGTCTTAATCCATTGTCTAAGGAAACCCGTCGTACGTTATTTTGAAATGTTATTTCTGTAATATACTTACCTTTATCAGAAATACGACTAGTTGACGGCACCACAGATTATGAAGGCAGGATAGAAATCTTCATCAATGGTGCTTGGGGAACAATTTGTGATGACAACTGGGGCAAAGATGAAGCCGACGTAGTGTGTCGACAGCTTGGGTATAGTGCGGCTGTGGAAGCCGTATCTTCTGCGAGTTACGGAGAAGGAACTGGTGAAATCTGGTTGGATGATGTACAATGTATCGGATCCGAAGAACATATTTTGGCTTGTAATAACAGTGGTGTCGGTGAACACAACTGTGGTCATCATGAAGATGCTGGAGTGAAATGTGAAATTCCAGGTTAGATCATTCTAAATTTAGCAGATATTTGAAATATAAACTGATTTTAAAATTTACGTTTAGTATGTTATATATGACTTAACTAGCAATTTCCTAAGGTACGATGTATCACTGCTGCTGCTGCTGTTTTGCCATAGTCCTCAAAGAATCGTCGGCATTCTCTTGTGTGCCCTTGCTCTTGCCACGGCCATTTTTCCATCTGTCCACTTCCTGATGTTATCGATCCATCCTGTTTTCCTACGTCCTAGCCTGGCCTTCCCTTCTACTTCTCCTGCTACTGTCATCTGAATTAGGCTCTGATCGGCGCTTCCAATGTCCATACATGGACAGCTTCCCCTTCCTTAACTGGAGAAGTAGACCTTCCTCTTCTGAAACTCCTACTGGCGGAACCATGCATTTGTCTTTCTATCTTTCCAGCTGACCTGAAGCATTCTACGCCACACCCACAGCTCAAGTGATTCTATTTTCTTCGTGTCATTCTGTTTTAACGCCCAACTTTCTGCACCATAGAGAGCTACACTCCACACAAGAGATTTCATCAGCTGTTTCGTCAGTTTCAGGCTGATCTCTTTTGCCTTCCACAATCCAATTAGTTGGCTGGTGGCATCTCTTGCAATTGCCAACCTAGTACAAATCTCTGGTGTAGAGTCTCCATCAATCCTTACCATTGAGCCAAGGTATTTGAAGCTGTCTACCTAGTTCATTGCACTTCCGCCAAGAAAGATCTGTTCTTTGCTACCATGAACCATAACATGACTTTTGGCTGAGTTGATATGGAGACCAAAGGTGTGGCTGCATTTCTCCAATTCTACTACTTGCTGTTCCAGTTCTGTTTTTGAGCGTGCAATCAGTGTGGTGTCATCAGCATAGCGGATATTCCATATTGCTCTTCCACCAACAATGCTACCCGATCTATCATCTAATGTCTCTTTCACCTGTCGCAAGATGGCTTCACCACAAGCATTGAAAAGCAAGGGGGACACAATGCAGCCCTGCCGAACTCCTTTCTCAAATGGAAACTAGTCTGTGTGGTCATCTCCGACTCTAATAACTCCAGTAGCTTCTGAGTATAGTCTCCAGTAGCCAGACTAGGTGTTTAGGTGTGACATAATCCAAGAGAGTTTTCCACAGGACAGCGTGGTTGACTGTGTCAAAGGCTTTGCTGTAATCAACAAACATCAGCCACAGTTGTTGATCTTGTCTTTTCACTGTTTTCTCAATGATGTTACGTATGGTGAGGATAGCATCAGTTGTCCCTTTGCCGGCAACAAAACCACACTGCTCCTCAGCGATCTGCGGCATTACAAAGTGTGCTAACCTGCTACGAAAAGCTTCCAGCAGCACTTTAGAAGCGTGGCACAACAGACTGATGGTTCTATGCTTGGAGCAGTCCTGTGTACCTGGAACCTTTGGTAGGATTATTATTTCAGATTGTGTCCAGTCGCTTGGCCAAACACCAGTCTTCCAGATGTTATCACAAATTGTTTTCATGGCTTGTACTACTCTCCTCCTGCCTTTAACATTTCTCCAGAAGTCCCATCCAGACCAGCCGCTTTACCAACCTTCAGTTTCTTTATGGCTGCTCTAATTTCACTTGGCATAACTTTTGGTTCCCGTGCTTCTGGTGGATGTTCATCAGGAGTGTGCCCTGGTAGGTCTGAGCTAAAGAGTTGTGCGCCATACTCTAACCATCGGTCCTTGATCTTACCGGCTTCATAAAGCATCTCTTCATTCTTATCCTTGATACCAATGCCTGGCTGGGGAGATCTCCTCCGACTAATCTGCCTTATCAGCTGGTAGGTACGCTTGGTATTTCCAGACCTGAATGATTGATCTGCCTCAGCACTCAAACTAGCCAACCACTTCCGTTTTGCCTTGCGACATGCTATCTTGACAGATTTGCATAGGTTTCTGTAATCTGCGCCTTGAAAGTTGGTTATCTTCGCTTGTCGTCTTTGGTCAATCAAGTGTTGGCAGTCTGGGTCATCTATCCATGGTTTCTCTGTCTTCCTTACAACCGGAAAATGTTCTTTTGTTGCTGAAGTTAGTACATGTGCCCATACTGGCCATGTGACATCCTTGCCTTTTAGATGACCTTTGACACTGGATTCGAATGCAGCTGCAGTTACTGGATCTTTCAACTGTTCCAGATTTAGCTTGAGCTTCTTGGTAAGCAGTTTTTTGTTGTTCCAACTGCGTCCCTTCAGTATCACCAAACTAGTTGGTGGTCTGAACCACAGTCAGCACTGCGTAATGCCCGGCTATCCTTGCATTCTCTTCTGTCACGTAGCCTTATGGCAATGAAGTCAATCTGGTTCTTCCATTGACCTCCAGGGGAGCACCAAGTGTACAACTGGTTCTTTCTGTGTTGAGAGCAGGTGTTTATAGCAATTAATTTGTTATCACTGAGCCAGTCAAGGAACATTTGCTTCCGGTCATTACCTTCTCCCACACCAAACTTTCCACAGGACATGTGCTGGCGATTTGCATCAATTTGAGCATTAAAATCTCCCATAACCACAAGACGATCTTTCTTTGGACAAACATCCACTACCATTTGCAACATTGCATATATCGAAAGCACCTCATCATCTTCTGCCTCAGATATTGGCATGTAGACCTGGATGATTGTCATTGGCTGTGGCTTTGCATTGAGACGGATCACAATAAATCTATATGAAATTGGTAAACTTTCAGTGCAGTTTTGACAGTCTTTGGTGCTACAAGGAAACACACACCTCTTTGGTGAACTTTGTCATCGCCTGTGTAGTAGAACATCCATCAATTTGTATTCACCTGTCCCGATGATGTCCATCTAAGTTCTGCAAGCCCTAGTACATCCAAACTCAAACGCTCTGATTCCATGCGGACCTGATGTAATTTACCAAAATCATTCAATGTACGGGCATTCCATGTTGCGATGTTTAGATATAGTTGACCTCTACCAGAAGTTGCCTGAGAAGTATCAGAACCATGCCTCTCAAATGAGTTTAAGCGTGGCTCGTCATTGTATGTCTCAGAGCTCCTATCTGGAATTGATCCTTCCCCAGTAGCTCTAGGAGCACGGTCAACCCTGGGGGTCCTAATTGCCAACTCCATAGCGTTCTGTTCATTATCACACATCTTTCAAAAACAAGAGAATTATAGACTAATAATCCGCTGGGACGTCAAACCGCTACGGATGCAGCTGGCCGGAGCATACTATCAAGTACAACCGCCATTTTACGCACACCTACTACTGGTGCTGCTGCATGCCTTCAATACCGCAGAACGCCAAATCCGCCATGCAGACTGCTCCCAGCCCAACCAATGGGCCCGCTCGGTTTTATGGCGCCGACCGACCCGCCAGTCGCATTGTAGGTAATAATGGCTTCTAGTGTGCTTTTTATAGGACGTTAGCCTGGGACTGACTAACCCCACACACAGCCTCCCCACTCTGCCTGGATGCAGTCTAACGTCATACCCAAGACACCCGTCATATCCAAGATGTATCACTAAATATTCGCAACTTGTTGATGGCAATGTTATGCCTTGTCAGTATTCATCATTAGTTACATTCCTTCTTCCTTCCTTAATAATATTTTAAAAGTTTCAATCAAAGACTTATATGAATTTTAACCACCGTGTTATTAAATTGGCTACGAGGGCACACAAGGAGCAGACAACGTTAAATATAATATGGTATACCTATGTAAAATCTAAAAGAGGCCCTTCGGATTTACATCGTTTAAAGTGTGTGCGTTCGTGGCGACAGACCGGATACGACATATACCCGCATAAAATCCCACAGTGTGGATCCAAAATGTTATGATAGATTGTAACTAAACGAATTAATAATAAACTTATGTTATCATAAGTTAGGCAGGAAATAAAATTGAGGAAAACAATGTCTAGAAAAATTAACCCTGTGGTATGTTGTACTGAAATTGCCTGATATCATTTTCTAAATTTGCATTTGCTCGATTGGGGTTAAAGTGTCAATGATAAATCTCGTTCTGAATACACAAGGTACAGACCGTAATCTTCAAAGAAAAGTTTTATTTTAGGAAAGATATTCAAATCAAACTAATTCTGCATTTTCCATTAAGTTGCTATCATGTGACAATCAACAACAACCCCCTCCCTGCAAATACAAAATCATACACAAGCAATACCCAAATATATTTCAGTTAAATACCCCCTTTCATAGACTTTCTGTGTGCACATTACTGACTTTACAGGCTGTCGAGTTATTGTGTCGTTACAACTAATTCCTTCCTCAAGCTGTCGTGGAATATTAATGTTTTAATGCAGGAAATAAATGTAAACTTCAAAACACAAAAACAATCGATATGAGAGAATATGAGTCCTATCAACAGGAAAACGCTTAAGGCATGTGGCACATAACAAATTTCTGAACATCATTTTAGAAAAGAAAACATTAGATACTTTTTGTTATCAAGCTGCGTTCAAGTCATCATTAGTTATCGTAGACCAAGTCTGTTTGGGCAAGCATAATTATTGAATACATCGCCTCAAAAAAACAGTCGTACGTTATTTTGAAATGTTATTTTTGTAAAATATTTACCTTTTATCAGAAGTACGACTAGTCGACGGCACCACAGATTATGAAGGCAGGATAGAAATCTTCACAAACGGTGCTTGGGGAACAATTTGTGATGACAGCTGGGGCAAAGATGAAGCCGACGTAGTGTGTCGACAGCTTGGGTTTACTGGGGCGGAGGCAGCAACTAGTTCTGCGAGTTACGGAGAAGGAACTGGTGAAATCTGGTTGGATGATGTACAATGTATCGGATTCGAAGAACATATCTTGGCTTGTAATAACAGTGGTGTCGGTATACACAACTGTGGTCATAGTGAAGATGCTGGAGTAAAATGTGACATTCCAGGTAAGATCATTCTAAATATAGCAGATATTCTAATTATAAATTGATTTTAAAATTTAAGGTTAGTATGTTAGATATGCTTATATCTAATCATGTAACAAACTGACTTCAATATGACTTAAATAGCAATTTCCTAAATTACGATCAGGTCACTAAATATTCGCAACTTTATTGATGGCAATATTATGCCTTGTCAGTAATCATTATTAGTTACATTCCTTCTTCCTTCCTGAATACTACTGTTAAAGTTTCAATCAAAGACTGACATGAATTTTAACCACCTTGTTAGTAAAATGGCTACGAGAGCACATACGGAGCAGACTACGTTAAATATAAATATGTATACTTATGTAACATTTTAAAGAGGCACTTCGGATTCACACCGTTTAAAGTGTGTGCGTTCGTGGCGACAGACCAGATATAATATATAACCGCATTATATCCCAAAGAGTGGGTCAAAATCTTATTATAGATTGTAACTAACGAATTAACTATAAACCTACGTTATTATAAGTTAGGTAATATATCTATAGTTTAGTAAAGGAAAACAATATCTAGTAAAAGTTACCTTGTGATATGTTGTACTGGAATTTCCTGAAATCAGCGAGCAGTTTAAGTACTAACAGGAGACAAATAAAACCATAACTCCCTTCTCTAATTTTGAACGTGCATGTTTGGGGTTAAAGTGTCAACGATTACTTTCGTTCTGAATACACAAGGGAGAGGCCGTAATGTTCAAAGAAAAGTTTTATTTCAGGAAAGTTATTCAAGTCAAGACTATTTCTGCTTTTTCCCTTAAGTTACTATGATGTGACAATCAACAACAACCCACCCCCCGCCCCCCCCCCCCCAAAAAGCACATCAGACACACATGCCACACTCAAATGTATTTCAGTTTAATTCACCCTTTCCGATGAGTATTAAATTCATTTAAGTCTTATGTCAAATACATGATGACAAAGCTTGGTCATTCAACCAGACTTTCTCTGTACATACTGCTGATTTTACAAGCTGTCGAGTTATTGTGTCGTTTAAACGCATTCCTTCTTCAAGCTGTCGTGGAATATTAATGTTTTCCTGCAGGAAATAAATGTAAACTTCTAAGCACAAAAACAATCGATATGAGAGAATATGAGTCCTATCAACTGGAAAACGCTTAAGACATGTGGCACATAACAAAAATCTGGATATCATTTTAGAAAAGAAAATATTAGATACTTTTTGTTATCAAGCTGCGTTCAAGTCGTCATTAGTTGTCGTAGACCAAGTCTGTTTGGGCAAGCTTAATTATTGCATACATCGCCTCAGAAAACCAGTCGTACGTTATTTTGAAATGTTATTTTTGTAAAATATTTACCTTTTATCAGAAATACGACTAGTTGACGGCACCACAGTTTTTGAAGGCAGGATAGAAATCTTTTTAAACGGTGATTGGGGAACAATTTGTGATGAAAACTGGGGCAAAGATGAAGCCGACGTAGTGTGTCGACAGCTTGGGTATAGTGCTGCTGTGGAAGCCGTATCTTCTGCGAGTTACGGAGAAGGAACTGGTGAAATCTGGTTGGATGATGTACAATGTATCGGATCCGAAGAACATATCTTGGCTTGTAATAACAGTGGTGTCGGTGTACACAACTGTGGGCATAGTGAAGATGCTAGAGTAAAATGTAAAATTCCAGGTTAGATCATTCTAAATTTAGCAGATATTTGAAATATAAATTGAGTTTGAAGTTAACGTTTATTATGTAAGATATGATTATATCTAATCATGTGACAAAATGACTTCAACATGACTTAACTAGCAATTTCCTAAGGTACGATTATGTCACTATTTCGCAACTTGTTGATGGCAATATTATGCCTTGTCAGTATTCATCATTAGTTACATTCCTTCTTCCTTCCTGAATAATGTTGTTAAAGTTCCAATCAAAGAGTGATATGAATTTTAACCACCTTGTTAGTAAAATGGTTACGAGAGCACACACGGAGCAGACTAAGTTTTATATATAAATGTATTATGTAAGATCCGAAAGAGGTCTTTCGGATTCACACCGTTTAAAGTGTGTGCTTTCGTGGCGACAGACCGGATACGACATATACCCGCATAATATCCCAAATTGTGGGTCAAAATTTATCAAAGATTGTAAACTAACGAATTAAGTATAACTAACGTCATCATAATTTAGGTAGCAAATATCGTTAAGGAAAACAATATCTAGAAAAACTTACCCTGTGGTATGTTGTGCTGGAAGGGCCTGAAAGCTGCAAGCAGTTTTATTACTAACAGGAGACAAATTAAACCGAAACTCCATTCTGGTCTTATTTTGAACGTGCTCGCTTGGGTTAACGTGTCAATGATTACTTTCGTTATGAATACACAAGGTAAAGACCGTAATCATCAAAGAGAAGTTTTATTTCAGGAAAGATATTCAAGTCAAGACTAATTATGCTTGTTCACTAAAGTTACTACCATGTGACAATTAACAACAACCCGCTCCCCCCTATCACCATAAAAATAAGACACACAAGCAGCACCCAAATGTATTTTAGTTTGATACCCCCTTTCCTAGGAGCATTAAATTCCATTAAGTCTTGTGTCAAATACGTGATGACAAAGGTTGGTCATTCTGGTTCATTTCATATTGCTGACTTTATAAGCTGCCGAGTTATTGTGTAGTTACAGCTCATTCCTTCTTCAAGCTGTCGTGGAAAATTAATGTTTAATGCAGGAATAAATGTTAACTTCAAAACACTATCACATACCATTTGAGAGAAATTTAGTCATATCAAGTGGGAAACGCTTGAGGTAAGTGGCACATAATAAAAATCAGAATATCATTATAGCAACAACAACAAAATCAGATTATTTTTGTGATCAAGCTACGTTCAAGTTGTCATTAGTTGTCGTAGACCAAGTCTGTTTGGGCAAAGCATAATTATAACATACACCGCCTCAGAAAAAGAGTCGTACGTTATTTTGAAATGTTATTTTTGTAAAATATTTACCTTTTATCAGAAATACGACTAGTTGACGGCACCACGGTTTTTGAAGGCAGGATAGAAATCTTTTTAAACGGTGCTTGGGGAACAATTTGTGATGACAGCTGGGGAAAAGATGAAGCCGACGTAGCGTGTCGACAGCTTGGGTTTACTGCGGCGGAGGCAGCAACTAGTTCTGCGAGTTATGGGCAAGGAACTGGTAAAATCTGGTTGGAAGATGTACAATGTATCGGATTCGAAGAACATATTTTGGCTTGTAATAACAGTGGTGTCGGTGTACACAACTGTGGTCATAGTGAAGATGCTGGAGTAATATGTGAAATTCCAGGTAAGATCATTCTAAATATAGCAGATATTTGAAATATCAATTGAGGTAAGAGTTAACTTGTAGTATGTTAGATATGATTGTATCTAATCATGTGACAAAATTATTGCAACATTAGTTAACTAGCAATTTCCTAAGGTACGATTATGCCACTATATATTCGCAACTTGTTGATGGCATTATTATGTCTGTCAGTATTCATAATAAGTTACATTCCTTCTTATTTCCTGATTAAAATTTGTAAAGTTTGATTTGAATTTTAAGAGTGATATGAATTTTAACCACCGTGTTAGTAAAATGGCTACGAGAGCACACACGGAGCAGACAACGTTAACAATAATAATGTTTACCTATGTAAAATCTAAAAGAGGCTCGGCGGATTTACATCGTTTAAAGTGTGTGCGTTCGTGGCGACAGACCGGATACGACAAATACCCGCATAATATCCCAAAGAGTGGGACAAAATCTTGTTATAGTTCGTAACTGAACGAATTAATTATAAACTAACGTTACCATAAGTAAGGTAGAAAAAAGTTGAGGTAAACAATAACTAAAAGAATTTACCCTGTGGTATGTTGAACTAGAAGTGTCTGAAAACAGCGAGCAGTTTTAGTACTCATAGGGAAAAAAAAAACCGTTGCTCCCTTCTGGTCTAATTTTGCACGTGCTCGCTTGGGATTAAAGTGTCAATGATGACTTTTGTTCTGAATACACAAGGTAGAAACTCTAATCTTCAAAGAGAAGTTTTATTTCCGGAAAGATATTCAAGTCAAACCTAATTTGGCTTTGTCACTAAAGTAACTTTCATGTGACAATCAACAACAACCGCCCCCCCCCCGAAAAAAAAAATCACACACACAAGTAGTACCCAAGTATATTTCAATTAAATACTCCCTGTCCTAGGAGTATGAAATTCTTTCAAGTCTTGTGTCAAATACATGATGACAAAGCTTGGTCATTCTACCAGACTTTCTGTGTGCATATTGCTGACTTTACATCCTGTCGAGTTATGGTGTCGTTACAAATCATTCCTTCTTCAAGCTGTCGTGGAATAGTAATGTTTAATGCAGGGAATAAATAAAAGCTTCAACACACAATCACATATCATTTGAGAGAATTTGAGTCCTATCAACTGGAAAATGCTTGAGGCATGTGGCAAATAATATAAATCAGAATATCATCATACAATAAAGTATCAGATTGTTTTTGTTATCGAGTCACGTTTAAGTCGTCATTAGTTGTCGTAGACCAAGTTTGTTTGGGCAAGCATATTTATAAAATACATCGACTCAGAAAACCAGTCGTACGTTATTTTGAAATGTTATATTTGTAAAATATTTACCTTTTTTCAGAAATACGACTAGTCGACGGCACCACAGATTATGAAGGCAGGATAGAAATCTTCTTAAACGGTGCTTGGGGAACAATTTGTGATGACAGCTGGGGCAAAGATGAAGCCGACGTAGTGTGTCGACAGCTTGGGTATAGTGCTGCTGTGGAAGCCGTATCTTCTGCGAGTTACGGAGAAAGAACTGGTGAAATCTGGTTGGATGATGTACAATGTATCGGATCCGAAGAATATATTTTGGCATGTAATAACAGTGGTTTCGGTGTACACAACTGTGGTCATCATGATGATGTTGGAGTGAAATGTGGAAGTGAAAGTAAGATCATTCTAAATTAAGCAAATATTTGAAATTAAAATTAAGGTTAGACTTAACGTTTGGTATGTTATATATGATTGTATCTAATCATGTGACAAAATGACTTCAACATAACTTCACTAGCAATTTTCTAAGGTACGATTATGCCACTTAATATTCACAACTTGTTGATGGCATAACTATGCCTTGTTATATTATTGAAAGTGTTATTAAATTATTTTGAATGTTGCAATCAAAGACTGATATAAATTTTTAACCACCGTGTTAGTAAAATGGCTAAGAGAGCACACACGGAGCAGCCAAAGTTAAATATAACAATGCATACCTATGTAAGATCTAAAAAGGCCCTTTGGATTAACACCGTTTAAAGTTTGTGCGCTCGTGGCGACAGACCGGATACGACATTTACCCGTATTATATCCCAAAGAGTCGGTCAAAATCTTATCAAAGATTGTAACTAACGAATTAATTATAAACTTACGTTATCATAAGCTAGGTAGGAAATATAGTTGAGAAAACCAATATCTAAAAAAGTTACCCTGTGGTATGTTGTACTGGAAGAGCCTCAAATCAGCAAGCAGTTTTAGTACTAATAGGAGACCAATAAAACCGTTGCTCCATACTGGTCTAATTTTGCATGTGCTTCCTTGGGGTTAAAATGTCAACGGTGACTTTTGTTCTGAATACACAAGGTAGAGACCGTGATCTTCAATGAGAAATTTTATTTCAGGAAAGATATTCAAGTCAAGACTAATTCTGCTTTTTTCAATAAAGTTACTACCATGTGACAATCAACAACAACCCCCTCACCCCCCCCACACAAAAAAATAAATAAAAAAATCACACACACAAGCAGTACCGAAATATTTTTCAGTTACTTGCCACCTTTCCTAGGAGTATGAAATTAATCTTTTCAAGCCTTGTGTCAAATACGTGATGACAAAGCTTGGTCATTCTACCAGACATTCTGTGTGCATATTGCTAACTTTACAAGCTGTCCAGTAATTGTGTCTTAACAACTCATTCCTTCTTCGAGCTGTCGTGGAATATTAATGTTTAATGCAGGAAATAAATGTAAACTTCACAACACAATAACATACCATTTGAGTCAATTTGAGTCCTATCACCTTGAAAACGCTTAAGGTAGGTGGCATATAACAACAATCAAAATGTAATCATACAACAGAAAAATATCAGATTATTTTTGTTATCAAGCTGCGTTCAAGTCGTCATTAGTTGTGGTAGACCAAGTATGTTTGGGACGCATAATTATTGAATACATCGCCTCAGAAACCAGTCGACCGTTTTTTTGAAATGTTATTTTTGTAAAATATTTACCTTTTATCAGAAATACGACTAGTTGACGGCACCACAGTTTTTGAAGGCAGGATAGAAATCTTCTTAAAAGGTGCTTGGGGAACAATTTGTGATGACAGCTGGGGAAAAGATGAAGCCGACGTAGTGTGTCGACAGCTTGGGTTTACTGCGGCGGAGGCAGCAACTGTTTCTGCGAGTTACGGAGAAGGAACTGGTGAAATCTGGTTGGATGATGTACAATGTATCGGATCCGAAGAACATATCATGGCTTGTTATAACGGTGATGTCGGTGTACACAACTGTGGTCATCATGAAGATGCTGGAGTAAAATGTGAAATTCCAGGTAAGATCATTCTAAATTTAGCAGATATTTGAAATATAAATTGAGGTTAAAGTTAACGTTTAGATTGTAAGATATGATTATATGTAGTTATATGACAAAATCACTTCAACATGACTTAACTAGCAGTTTCCTAAGTTAGGATTATGTCGCTAAATATTTGCAACTAGATGATGGCAATATATGCCTTGTCAGTATTCATCATTAGTTACATTCCTCCTTCCTTCCTGAATAATATTTTTAAAGTTTCAATCAAAGACTAATATGAATTTTAACCACCGTGATAGTAAAATGGCGACGTGAGCACACAAGGAGCAGACAACGTTAAATATAATATGTATACTTATGTAAGATATTAAAGAGGCCCTTCGGACTAACACCGTTAAAGGTGTGTGCGTTTGTGGCGACAGACCGGACACGATATATATCCGCATAATGCCCCAAAGAGTGGGTCCAAAATTTATTATAGATTGTAACTAAACGTATTAATTAGAAACTTACGTTATCATAAGTTAGGTAGGAATTATAGTTGAAGAAAGCAATATCTAAAATGAATTCACTCTGTGGTACGTTGTATTGGTTGTGCCTGAAATCAGTGATCAGTTTTAGTACTAATAGGAGACAAATAAAACCGTTGCTCCATTCTGGTCTAATTTTGCACGTGCTCGCTTGGGATTAAAGTGTCAATGATGACTTTCGTTCTGAATACACAAGGTAGAGACTGTTATCTTCAAAGAGAAGTTTTATTTCAGAAAGATATTCAAGTCAAGACTCATTCTGCAATTTCCATTAAGTTACTATCATGTGACAATCAACAACAACCCCTGCACTTCCCCCCAAATGAAAATAAAATACACACACAAGCAGTACCCAAGTATATTTTAGTTAAATACCACCTTTTCCTAGGAGTATGAAATTCTTTCAAGTCTTGTGTCATTACATGATGACTAAGCTTGATCATTCTGCTAGACTTTCTCTGTGCATATTTCTGACTTTACAAGCTGTCGAGTTATTGTGTCGTTACAACTCATCCTTCTTCAAGCTGTCGTGCAATATTCATGTTTATTGCAGGAAATAAATGTAAACTTCAAAACACAATCACATACCATTTGAGAGAAGATGAGTCTTATCAACTGAAAACGCTTGAGGCATGCGGCACATAAAAAAATTAGAATATCACCATACAAAAAATATCAGATTATTTTTGTTTTCAAGCTGCGTTCAAGTCGTCATTAGTTGTGGCAGCCCAAGTCTGTTTGGGCAAGTATATTTATAAAATACATCACCTCAGAATACCAGTCGTTTGTTATTTTGAAATGTTATTTTTGTAAAATATTTACCTTTTATCAGAAGTACGACTAGTTGACGGCATCACAGATTATGAAGGCAGGATAGAAATTTTCTTAAACGGTGCTTGGGGAACAATTTGTGATGACAGCTGGGGCAAAGATGAAGCCGACGTAGCTTGTCGACAGCTTGGGTTTACTGCGGCGGAGGCAGCAACTAGTTCAGCAAGTTACGGAGAAGGAACTGGTCAAATCTGGTTGGAAGATGTACAATGTATCGGATTCGAAGAACATATTTTGGCTTGTAATAACAGTGGTGTCGGTGTACACAACTGTGATCGCAATGATGTAGTTCGAGTAAAATGTGGAATAAAAGGTCAGATCATTCTAAATTAAGCAGGTATCTGAAATATAAATTGAGGTCAGAGTTTACGTTTGGTTTGTTATATATGATTGTATCCAAGCATGTGACAAAATTACTTCAACATAGCTTCACTAGAAATTTTCAAAGGTACGATTATGTCACTAAATATTCACAACTTGTTGATGACATAATTATGCCTTTTCAGTATTCATCATTAGTTACATTCCTTCTTCCTTCCTCAATAATATTTTTGAAGTTTCAAGCAAACAGTGATAGGAATTTTAACCACCGTGTTAGTAAAATGGCTACGAGAGCAAACACGGAAAAGACACCCTTCAATATATAGTTGTATACCTATGTAAGATATAAAAGAGGCCCTTCGGATTAACACCGTTTAAAGTGTGTGCGTTCGTGGCGACATACCGAATACGAAATGTACCAGCATTATATACCAAAGAGTGGGTCAAGAGTGGGTCAAAATCCATATATGGCCCATATATGGCAATTTGTATCTGGCCCATATCTGTGCCATATATGGAATTTATATCTGGCCATATCAAGAATTGGGCAGATATAACTTGATATAAGATAAAGGCCATAACTGCCTCAGATAAACTTTATATGGGTCACTTTTTATCTGGACCAGATATGGTCCATATATGGCAAATCCATATCTGGATCATATATGGCAAATCCATATTTGGCCCATATATGGCAAATCCATATCTGGCCCATATATAGCAGATCCATATCTGGCCCATATATGGCAATTTTTATATGGCCCATATCTGTGCCATATATGGAATTTATATCTGGCCATATCAAGAATTGGGCAGTTATAATTTGATATAAGATAAAGGCCATATCTGCCTCAGATAAAACTTTATATGGGTCACTTTTTATCTGGACCAGATATGGTCCATATATGGCAAATCCATATCTGGATCATATATGGCAAATCCATATTTGGCCCATATATGGCAAATCCATATCTGGCCCATATATAGCAGATCCATATCTGGCCCATATATGGCAATTTGTATATGGCCCATATCTGTGCCATATATGGAATTTATATCTGGCCATATCAAGAATTGGGCAGATATAACTTGATATAAGATAAAGGCCATATCTGCCTCAGATAAAACTTTATATGAGTCACTTTTTATCTGGACCAGATATGGTCCATATATGGCAAATCCATATCTGGACCATATATGGCAAATCCATATTTGGCCCATATATGGCAAATCCATATCTGGCCCATATATAGCAGATCCATATCTGGCCCATATATGGCAAATCCATATCTGGCTCATATAGGGCAGATCCATATCTGAAAAATCCATATTTGGCTCATATATGGCAAATCCATATCTGGCCCATTACTTAGAGATCCATATCTGGCTCATATATGCCACATCCATATATATTGCCCTTGGCAAATCCATTACTGTCTCATATTATGATAAATCCAGATTGAACTAGTTAAAAAAAAATGGCTTCATCTGTGCCAGATATTTATCTGGCGATGCAAAGAAATATAATTTGAAACCAAATAAAGGCAATATATGGCGCAGATAAAGCAACTTTTTATTTACTGCTTAATTATCTGGCCATTAATTACATTTCCTGTTTGATCCATCAGCAGGTATTTTTCTTTTTCTTGTTTCACCTTATTCACAGTATATCCAAGCCTTTACAAATAAAAAACTATATAATATTTAAAAAGGGTCTTCTGTTCAAACGATTATTGAGACAATATGACCGTCAGAACAAAAATACATGGTTAAGAGAATAAAATATCCTGGCATGATAAAATGCTCCACGAATAAATTGGCACTTGAAAGCCTGCTTCATGACAAAATGCCCATCACTCTGCCGTCTCTAGGCTGTCTTCAGTCTCTGCAAGGTCTGCGAGTCCTTTCATCGACACAATTTTCAAAACAATGATGAAGACATATTGTTGGGATTACTTTATTCCCAGCACATTCCAAACCCAATTGTGTACCTAACTTTTTTGTGACACATAGTTTTATTTATGACTCACAATGCTTCCAACTAGAAAGAGATTTCAAAAAACATTACAAATTGTGTCTGAAAAAAACCCATCTCCAGACAATTAGACCAAAAAAAGCAGGGCTTAATTGGAGGTAAAGATCAAATTATCTTGGACTTCAGAATCTGCAGTTTTGGCCTCAAACATATCACTCAAAAAGCTCCTTGCTGTTACCTAATCCGACTGCTATGGTCATAATATGACCGCTGTTAAAATAATACTTGAAGGTTGAGTTCTTTATTCTTCTGTTGTCCTGTAGAGGTTGATACTAAATTGCATTGTGCTATCCCTTTATTTAATATATTTGGTTTAGTAAATAAGTTCCAGGAGGGCGATATATGTTCCGTTCAGTATCGAAGTTCAGGCCAAAATATGTTGTTTCCATCCGTTCCAAAAAATTTCTTCCTTACTTCGGACTGTTCAGTTCACTATAGAATCCTTTGCCAATGTCCTAACTCAATACGTTATTGTTTACGAATCTCCATCACCCTTCCTTAATGTACCAATTCTTTCTGTTAAATTTCCTCCTGTTCTCCCCTACCATGTGTAAACTAGCTGTTTTTCCTATCTCACTCTCCCAGAGTATCAATACACATATGTCCTTTGTTCCAAAGAAGGTTTTCACACCACTTAATTACCCTCTGAGTCATCCTTTTTCCCCTCAATGACCCTGTGGTTACCTAGCAACCCAGATAGATCAAGTAGCCGATTTATACCCCCTTTGACCTAGTGTGCCATGTAAGTGCTTTACCATTGAAATTATGCAGGACCACAAATTCAACAATATAGGGCAATATAAATCTCTATGAAAATACATTATAGCATACAGTCTTACATGTATATCCAGTTATATCTGGCTTAATATGGCCAGATAAAACTTTTCTGCATATCTGGATAGACTCTATGTCCAGTTATATCTGGCTTTATATCTTTATTAGGCCAGATAAAACTTTATATGCCTATCTGGGTTGACTCTATATCCAGTTGTATATGGCTTTATATGGCCATATTAAACTTGATATGGATATCTGGCTTACAATTATATCAAGATATATCTTGCTTTATATGGCCATATCACACTTGATATGGATATCTTGCTTACAATTATATCGAGATATATCTGGCTTTTATATGGCCATATCAAACTCGATATGGATATCTGGATACCAATTATATCAAGATATTTATGGCTTTAAATGGCCATATTAAACTTGATATGGATATCTGGCTTACAATTATATCGAGATAAATCTGGCTTTATATGGCCAGATAAAATGTTATATGCATATCTGGGTTACAAGTATTTTAAGATATATTTGGCTTTATATGGCCATATCAAACTTGATATGGATATTTGGAATACAATTATATCAAGATATATCTGGCTTTATATGGCAATATCAAACAAACTTTATATGGATATCTGGCTTACAATTATATCAAGATATATCTGGCTTTATATGGCCAGATAAAATGTTATCTGCCTATCTGGATTGACTCTCTATCCAGTTATATCTGGCTTTGTATGGTCATATCAAACTTGATATGGATATCTGGATTACAATTAAACCAAGATATTTATGGCTTTATATGGCCATATCAAACTTGATATGCGTATCTGGATTGACTCTACATCCAGTTATATCTGGCTTTATATGGTCATATCAAACTTTATATGAATATCTGGCTTACACGTATATCAAGATATATCTGGCTTCATATGGCCATATCAAACTTGATATGCATATCTGGCTTACAAGTATTTTAAGATATATCTGGCATTATATGGGCATATCAAACTTGATATGGATATCTGGAATACAATTATATCAAGATATATCTGGCTTTATATGGCAATATCAAACTTGATATGGATATCTGGCTTACAACTATATCAAGATATATCTGGCTTTATATGGCCAGATAAAATGTCATCTGCATATCTGGATTGACTCTATATCCAGTTATATGTGGCTTTGTATGGCCAAATCAAACTTGATATGGATATCTGGATTACAATTAAACCAAGATATCGATATCTGGATTACAATTAAACCAAGATATATCTGGCTTTATATGGCCATATCAAACTTGATATGCGTATCTGGATTGACTCTACATCCAGTTATATCTGGCTTTATATGGCCATATCAAACTTTATATGCATATCTGGATTACACGTATATCAAGATATATCTGGATTTATATGGCCATATCAAACTTGATATGGATATCTGGTTTACAATTATACCAAGATATATCTGGCTTCATATGGCCATATCAAACTTGATATGCATATCTGGCTTACACGTATATTAAGATATATCTGGCTTTATATGGCCATATCAAACTTGATATGCATATCTGGCTTACACGTATATCAAGATATATCTGGCTTTATATGGCCATATCAAACTTGATATGGATATCTGGCTTACAATTATATCAAGATATATCTGACTCTATATGGCCATATCAAACTTTATATAGATATCTGGCTTACAAGTATTTTAAGATATATCTGGCTTCATATGGCCATATCAAACTTGATGTGGATATCTGGATTACAATTATATCAAGATATATCTGGCTTCATATGGCCATATCAAACTCGATATGGATATCTGGATACCAATTATATCAAGATATATATGGCTTTATATGGCCATATTAAACTTGATATGGATATCTGGCTTACAATTATATCGAGATATATCTGGCTTTATATGGCCAGATAAAATGTTATATGCATATCTGGGTTACAAGTATTTTAAGATATATTTGGCATTATATGGCCATATCAAACTTGATACGGATATTTGGAATACAATTATATCAAGATATATCTGGCTTTATATGGCCATATCAAACTTTATATGGATATCTGGCTTATAATTATATCAAGATTTATCTGGCTTTGATGGCCAGATAAAATGTTATCTGCATATCTGGATTGACTCTATATCCAGTTATATCTGGCTTTGTATGGTCATATCAAACTTGATATGGATATCTGGATTACACTTAAACCAAGATATTTATGGCTTTATATGGCCATATCAAACTTGATATGCGTATCTGGATTGACTCTACATCCAGTTATATCTGGCTTTATATGGCCATATCAAACTTTATATGCATATCTGGCTTACAATTATATCGAGATATATAACCAGATATGGAATTTGAGTAAGGGTAAACGAATAAATGATAAACTTACGTTATCATAAGTCAGGTACGAAATATAGTTGAGGAAAGCAATATCTAAAATGAATTCACCTTGTGGTATGTTGTACTGGAAGTGCCTGAAATCAGAGAGCAGTTTTAGGACTAAAATGAGTCGTAAGGTTTTTTGAAATGTTATTTTGTTAAATATTTACCTTTTATCAGAATTACGACTAGTTGATGGCACCTCAGATTATAAAGGCAGGATAGAAATCTTCTTAAACGGTGCTTGGGGAACAATTTGTGATGACAGCTGGGGCAAAGATGAAGCCGACGTAGTGTGTCGACAGCTTGGGTTTACTGCGGCGGAGGCAGCAACTAGTTCTGCGAGTTTCGGAGAAGGAACTGGTCAAATCTGGTTGGATGATGTACAATGTATCGGATCCGAAGAACATATTTTGGATTGTAGTCACAGCGGTGTCGGTGAACACAACTGTGGTCATAGTGAAGATGCTGGAGTAAAATGTGAAACTCCAGGTAAGATCATCCTAAATTCAGCAGATATTTGAAATATAAATTGAGGTTAAAGTTTACGTTTAGTATGTTAGATATGATTACGTCTAATCATGTGACAACATTACTTCAACATGACCAAACTAGCAATTTCCTAAGGTACGATTATATCACTAATTATTCGCAACTTGTTGGTGGCAATATTATGCCTTGTCAGTATTCATCATTAGTTACATTCCTTCTACCTTCTTGAATAATATTGCTAAAGTTCCAATCAAAACTGATATGAATTTTAACCACCTTGTTAGTAAAATGGCTACGAGAGCACACACGGAGCAGAGAACTTTAAATATAAAAATGGATACCTATGTAAGATCTAAATGAGGCCCTTCGGATTAACACCGTTTATAGTGTGTGCGTTCGTGGCGACAGACCGGGTATACTATATACCCGCATTATATCCCAAAGAGTGAGTCAAAATCTTATTATAGATTGTAACTAACGAATTAAGTATAAACTTACGTTATCATAAGTCAGGTAGGAAATATAGTTGAGAAAACAGCATATAGAAAAAATTACCCTGTGGTATGTTGTACTGGAAGGGCCTGAAATCAGCGAGCAGTTTAAGTACTAACAGGAGACAAATAAAACCGTTACTCCATTCTGGTCTAACGTTACACGTGCTCTCTTGGGGTTAACGTGTAAATGTTGACTTTCGTTCCGAATACACAAGGTAGATACCGTAATCTTCAAAGATAAGTTTTATTTCAGGAAAGTTATTCAAGTCAAGACTCTTTCTGCTTTTTCACTAAAGTTGCTATGATGTGACAATCAACAACAACCCTTCCCCCCTTCCCCAAGTAAAAAAATCACACACACACACACACACAAGTAGCACCCAAATATATTTCAGTTAAAAACCCCTTTCCCATTAGTATGAAATTCATTCCCGTCTATGTCAAATACATGATGACAAAGCTTGATCATTCAACCAGACTTTCTTTGTGCATATTGCTGACTTTACAAGCTGTCGAGTCATTATATCGTTACAACTTACTACTTCTTCAAGCTTTCGTGGTATATTAATGTTCAATGCAGGAAGTAAATGTAAATTCAAAACACAATAACATACCATTTGAGAGAATTTGAGTCCTTGCAACTGGAACACGCTTGTGGTAAGTGGCACATTACTAAAATCAGAATATTATCATACCAAAAAAAAAACAGATTATTTCTGTAATCAAGCTGCGTTCAAGTCGCCATAAGTTGTCGTACACCAAGTCTGTTTAGGCAAACAAAATTATTGAATACATCGTCTCAGAAAACCAGTCAAAAGGTTTTTTGAAATGTTATTTTTGTTAAATATTTACCTTTTATCAGAAGTACGACTAGTTGACGGCACCACAGATTATGAAGGCAGGATAGAAATCTTCTTAAACGGTGCTTGGGGAACAATTTGTGATGACAGCTGGGGCAAAGCTGAAGCCGACGTAGCTTGTCGACAGCTTGGGTTTACTGCGGCGGAGGCAGCAACTAGTTCTGCGAGTTTCGGAGAAGGAACTGGTCAAATCTGGTTGGATGATGTACAATGTGACGGATCTGAAGAACATATTTTGGATTGTAATAACATTGGTGTCGGTGAACACAACTGTGGTCATAGTGAAGATGCTGGAGTAAAATGTGAAACTCCAGGTAAGATCATTCTAAATTTAGCAGATATTTGAAATATAATTTGTGGTTACAGTTTACGTTAAAAGTATGTAAGATATGATTATATCTAATCAATGACAAAATGAATTCAACATGACATAACAAGCTCTTTCCTAAAGAACGATTATGTCACTAAATATTCGCAAATTGTTGATGGCAATATTATGCCTTGTCAGTATTCATCATTACTTACATTCCTTCTTCCTTTTTGAATAATATTGTTAAAGTTTCAATCAAAGACTGTTATGAAATTTAACCACCTTGTTAGTTAAATGGCTACTAGGGCACACACGGAGCAGACAACGTTAAATTTAAAAATGTTTACCTATTGTAAGATCTAAAAGAGGCCCTTCGGATTAACATCGTTTAAAGTGTGTGTATTCGTGGCAACAGACCGGATATAATATATACCCGTATTATATCCTAAAGAGTGGGTCAAAATCCAATTATATATTGTATCTTACAAATTAACTATAAACTTACGTTATATTTAGTTAGGTAGGCAATAAAGTTGAGGAAAACAATGTTTAAAAAGTGTTACCCTGTGAAATGTTGTACTCAATACGCCTGAAATCAGTGAGCGGGTTTAGTACCAATAGGAGACAAATTAAACCGTTACCCCATTCTGGTATAGTTTTGCACGTGCTCGCTAGGGGTTAACGTGTCAATGATTGCTTTCGTTCTGAATACACAAGGTAGATACCGTAATTTTCCAAGAGAAGTTTTATTTCAGGAAAGATATTCAAGTCAAGACTCTTTCTGCATTTTCACTAAAGTGACTATCATGTGAGAATCAACAACAACCCTCCCACCTCCCCCCCCCCCCCAAAAAAAAAATCACACACACAAGCAGTACCCAAGTATATTTCAGTTAAAAAAACCTTTGCTAGGAGTATGAAATTCATTCCCGTCTTGTGTCAAATACATGATGACAAAGCTTGGTCATTCTACCAGACTTTCTGTGTGCATATTGCTGTTTTTACAAGCTGTCGAGTTAGTTTGTTGTTACAGCTCACTCTTTTTTAAGATGTCGTGGAATATTATTGTTTAATGCAGGAAATAAATGTAAACTTCAAAACACAATCACGTACCATTTGAGTCCTTTCAACTGGAACACGCTTGAGGTAGGTGGCACATAAAAAAAATCAGCATATCATATAAAAGAAACAATCAGATTGTTTTTGTAATCAGGCTGCGTTCAAGTCGTCACTAGTTGTCGTAGACCAAGTTTAATTAAGTAAGCATACATTTTAAAACATCGCCTCAGAAAACCAGTCCTACGTTATTTTGAAATATTATTTTTGTAAAATATTTACCTTTAATCAGAAGTACGACTAGTGAACGGCACCACAGATTATGAAGGCAGGATAGAAATCTACTTAAATGGTGCTTGGGGAACCATTTGCGATGACGGCTGGGGCAAAGAAGAAGCCGAAGTAGCGTGTCGACAGCTTGGGTATATTGCGGCTGTGGAAGCAGTCTCTTTTGCGAGTTACGGAGAAGGAACTGGTGAAATCTGGTTTGATGATGTACAATGTATCGGATCCGAAGAACATATTTTGGCTTGTAATAACAGTGGTGTCGGTGTACACGACTGTGATCATAGTGAAGATGCTGGAGTAAAATGTGAAATTCCAGGTAACATCATTCAAAATTTAGCAGATATTTGAAATATAAATTGAGGTTAGAATTTAGTTTTCGTATGTTTGATATTATTATATTCTAATCATGTGACAAACTTACTTAAAAATGATTTAATTTGCAATTTCCTAAGGTACCATTTTATCACTCTATATTCGCAACTTGTTGATGGCAATATTATGCCTTGTCAGTATTTATCAGTAGTTACATTCCTTCTTCCTTTCTGAATAATGTTGTTAAAGTTCCAATCAAAGACTGATATGAATTTTAACCACCGTGTTAGTAAAATGGCTACGAGAGCACACACGGAGAAGAAAACGTTAAGTATGATTTGTATATTTATGTAAGATGTAAAAGAGGCCCTTTGGATTAACACCGTTTAAAGTATGTGCATTCGTGGCGACAGATCGGATACGGCATATACCCGTATAATATCCCAAAGAGTGAGTCCAAGTCTTGTTATACATTAAAAATAAACGAATTAATTATAAACTCACGTTATCATAAGTTAGGTAGGAGATAGTTGGGAAAACAATATCTGCAAACATCTACTCTGAAGTATTTTGTTTTGGAACGACCTGAAATCAACGAACAGTTTTAGTGCTAATAGGAGACAAATAAAACCGTTGCTCCATTATGATCTAACTTTGCACGTGCTTGCTTGGGGTTAAAGTGTCAATGATGACTTTCATTCTGAATACACGAGGTAGAGACCGAAATCTTCAAGAGAAGTTTTATTTCAGGAAAGATAATCAAGTCAAGATAATTCTGCATTTTCACTAAATTTACTACCATGTGGCATTTAACAACCACCCCTACCCACAAAATAAAATCACACACACAAGAAGTACCTAAATATATTTCAGAAACACCCCCTTTCATAGGAGTATGAAATTCTTTCAAGTCTTATGTCAAATAAATGATGACAAAGCTTGGTCAATCTGCCAGAATTTCTGTGTGCATATTGCTGACTTTACATCCTGTCGAGTTATGGTGTAGTTACAAATCATTCCTTCTTCAAGCTGTCGTGGAATAGTAATATTTAATGTAGGGAATAAATGTAAACTTCAAAACACAGTCACATATCATTTGAGAGAATTTGAGTCCTATCAACTGGAAAATGCTTGGGGCATGTGGCAAATAATGGAAATTAGAATATCATCATACAAAAGAAAAAAAATCAGAATATTTTTGTTATCAAGCTGCGTTCAAGTCGTCATTTGTTGTCGTATACCAAGTCTGTTTGGACAAGCATATTTATAAAATACATCGCCTCAGAAAACCAGTCGTACGTTATTTTGAAAGTTATTTTTGTAAAATATTGACCTTTTATCAGAAATACGACTAGTTGACGGCACCACAGATTATGAAGGCAGGATAGAAATCTTCTTAAACGGTGCTTGGGGAACAATTTGTGATAACAGCTGGGGCAAAGATGAAGGCGACGTAGTGTGTCGACAGCTTGGGTTTACTGCGGCGGAGGCAGCAATTAGTTCTGCAAGTTACGGAGAAGGAACTGGTCCAATCTGGTTGGATGATGTACAATGTATCGGATCCGAAGAACATATCTTGGCTTGTTATAACAGTGGTGTCGGTGTACACAACTGTGGTCATGATGATGATGTTGGAGTGAAATGTGGAAGTGAAAGTAAGATGATTCTAAATTAAGCAGATATTTAAAATATAGATTCAGGTTAGAGTTTACATTTGGTATGTTTTATATGATTGTATCTAATTATGTGACAAAATGACGTCAACATGACTTATCTAACAATTTTATCTAACAATTGACTAAGTTACGATTATGTCACTAAATATTCGCAACTTGTTCATGACAATATTATGCCTTGTCAGTATTCATCATGAGTTACATTCCTTCTTCCTTTGTGAAATATATTGTTAAAATTTCATTCAAAGACCGATATGATTTTTTTCCACCTTGTTAGTAAAATGGCTACGAGTGCACATACGGAGCAGACAACGTTAAAAATAGTTATGTTTACTGATGTTAAGATCTAAGAGTGGCCCTTCGAATTAACACCGTTGGAAGTGTTTGCGTTTGTTACGACAGACCGGATACGAAAGATACCCGCATTTTATCCCAATGAGTGGGAAAAATCTAGTTAAAGTTTGTAACTAGACAAGTTAATCATAAACTCACGTTATCATAAGTTAGGAAGGAAATATAGTTGAGGAAACCAATATCTTTAAAAGTTACCCTGTGTTATGTTGTACTGGAAGTGCCTGAAATCAGCGAGCAGTTTTAGTACTAATAGGAGACAAATAAAACCGTTGCTCCCTTCTGGTCTAATTTTGCACGTGCTCCTTTGGATTAAAGTGTCAATGATGACTTTCGTTCTAAATACGCAAGGTAGAGACCGCGATCTTCAAAAGAAGTTAAGGAAAGTTATTCAAGTAAAGTCTATTTCTACTTCTTCACTAAAGTTACTATCATGTGACAATCAACAACAACCCCCCACTCCACTCAAACAAATCACACACAAGCAGTACCCAAATATATTTCAGTTAAACACTCCCTTTCCTAAGAGTATGAAATTCATTTTTTTAAGTCTTTTGTCAAATATATGATGACAAAGCTTGGTCATTCTACCAGACTTTCTGTGTGCATATTGCTGACTTTACAAGCTGTCGAGTTATTGTGTCGTTACAACTCATTCCTCTTTCACGCTGTCGTGGAATATGAATGTTCAATGAAGAAAATAACTGTTAACTTCCAAACACAATAACATACCACTTGAGAGAATTTGAGTCCTATCAACTGGAAAAATGCTTAAGGTAAGTGGTACATATAGAAATTCAGTATATTATTACACAAAAGAAAATATCAGATTATTTTTGTTATAAAGTTGCGTTCAAGTCCTCATAAATTGTCGTAGACCAAGTCTGTTGTGAAAGCATAATTATTGAATACATCGCCTTAGAAAACCAGTCGTACGTTATTTTAAAATGTATTTTTTTTTTAATATTTACCTTTTATCAGAAGTACGACTTGTTGACGGCACCACAGATTATGAAGGCAGAATAGAAATCTTCTTAAACGGTGCTTGGGGAACAATTTGTGATGACAGCTGGGGCAAAGATGACGCCGATGTAGCGTGTCGACAGCTTGGGTTTACTGGGGCGGAGGCAGCAACTAGTTCTGCGAGTTATGGAGAAGGAACTGGTGAAATCTGGTTGGATAATGTACAATGTATCGGATCCGAAGAACATATCTTGGCTTGTAATAACAATGGTGTCGGTGTACACAACTGTGGTCATAGTGAAGATGCTGGAGTAAAATGTGGAAGTGAAGGTAATATCATTCTAAATTAAGGAGATATATGAAATATCAATTGAGGGTAGATTTTACATTTGGTATGTTATATATGATTGCATCTAATAATGTGATAAAATGACTTCAACATACCATAACTAGCTATTTCCTAAGGTACGATTATTTCACTAAATATTCTCAAATTGTTGATGGCAATATTGTGCCTTGTCAGTATTCATCATTGGTTACATTCCTTCTTCCTTCCTGAATAATATTGTTAAAGTTTCAATCAAAGATTGATATGAATTTTAACCACCGTGTTAGTAAAATGGCTAAGAGTGCACACACGGAGCACACAACGTGAAATAAAATTATGTTTACTTATGTAAGATCTAAAAGAGGCCCTTCGGACTTACACCGTTAAAAGTGTGTGCGTTTGTTGTGACAGACCGGATACGAAATATACCTGCATTAAATCCAAAAGAGTGGGTCAAAATCTAATTCAAGATAGTAACTATACAAATTTATTATAAACTTACGTTATCAATATTTACGTAGGAAATATAGTTGAGAAAACCACTATCTAAAAAAAGTTACCGTGTAGTATGTTGTACTGGAAGTGCCTGAAATCAGCTAGCAGTTTTAGTACTAATAGGAGACAAATAAAACCGTTATTCCGTTCTAAAATAATTTTGCACGTGCTCGTCTGGGATTAAGTGTCAATGATGATTTTCGTTCCGAATACATATGGTAGAGACCGTAATCTTCAAAGAGAAGTTTTATTTTAGAAAAGATATTCAAGTCAAGTCTAACTCTACACTTTCACTAAAGTAACCATCATGTAACAATCAACGACATCCCCCAGCCCCCCCCCTCCCAAAAAAAATCACACACACAAGCAGCACCCACATTTATTTCAGTTAAATACCCCCTTCCCTATGAGTATGGAATTAAGTTTTAAATTCTTGTATCAAATACATGATTACAAAGCTTGGTCATTTTTCCAGACTTTATGTGTGCATGTTGCTGACTTTACAAGCTGTCGAGTTATTGTGTCGTCAAAACTCATTCCTTCTTCACGCTGTCGTGGAATATTAATGTTTAATGCGGAAAATAAATGTAAACTTCAAAACCCAATTACATACCACTTGAGAGAATTTGAGTCCTGTCAACTGGAAAAATGCTAAAGGTAAGTGGCACATAACAAAAATAAAAGAAATCATTATACACAAAAAAATCAGATTGTTTTTGTTATCAAGCTGCGTTCAAGTCGTCATAAATTGTCGTAGACCAAGTCTGTTTGGGCAAGCATATTTATTAATTACATCATCTCAGAAAACCAGTCGTACGTTGTTTTGAAATTTTATTTCTGTAAAATATTTACCTGTTATCAGAAGTACGACTAGTTGACGGCACCACAGATTATGAAGGCAGGATAGAAATCTTCTTAAACGGTGCTTGGGGAACAATTTGTGATGACTACTGGGGCAAAGATGAAGCCGACGTAGCGTGTCGACAGCTAGGGTTTACTGGGGCAGAGGCAGCAACTAGTTCTGCGAGTTACGGAGAAGGAACTGGTCAAATCTGGTTGGATGATGTACAATGTATCGGATTCGAAGAACATATTTTGGCTTGTAATAACAGTGGTGTCGGTGTACACAACTGTGGTCATAGTGAAGATGCTGGAGTAAATTGTAAAATTCCAGGTAAGATCATTCAAAAATAGCAGATATTTGAAATATAAATCGAGGTTTAAATTTAAGTTAAGTATGTTAGATATGATAACATCTAATCCTGTGACAAACTTACTTCAACACGACTTAACTCGCAGTTTCTTAGGTACCATATCATCACTCAATATTTGCAACTATTTGATGGCAATATTATGCATTATCAGTATTCATCATTAGTTACCTTTCTTCTTCCTTCCTGAATAATATTTTTAAAGTTTCAATCAAAGACTGTTATGAAATTTAACCACCTTGTTAGTAAAATGGCTACTAGGGCACACACGGAGCAGACAACGTTAAATATAATAATGTATACTGATGTAAGATCTAAAGAGGCCCTTCGGATTAACACCGTTTAAAGTGTGTGCAATCGTGGCGACAGACCGGATATAATATATACCCGCATAATATCCCAAAGAGTGTGTCAAAAATTTATTATAGATTGAAACTAAAGAAATTAATTATAAACTTACGTTATCATAAGTAAGGAAGGAAATAAAGCTGAGGTAAACAGTATCTAGAAAAAAAGTTCCCTGTGGTATGTTGTACTGGAAGTGCCTGAAATCAGCGAGTATAGTACTAGTAGGAGACTAATGAAACCGTTTCTCCATACTGATCTAATTTTGCATGTGCTTCCTTGGGGTTAAAATGTCAACGCTGACTTTCGTTCTGAATACACAAGGTAGAGACCGTGATCTTCAAAGGGAAGTTTTATTTCAGGAAAGATATTCAAGTCAAGAATAATTCTGTATTTTCACTAAAGTTACTATAAAATGACAATCAACAACAATCCCGCGTCCCCCACCCCCCCAAAAAAAATCATACAAACAAGTAGTACCCAAGTATATATCAGTTATATACCCCCTTTCTTAAAGTATGAAATTCTTTCAAGTCTTGTGTCAAATACATGATGACAAAGATTGGTCATTCTACCAGACTTTATGTGTGCATATTGCTGACTTTACAAGCTGTCGAGTTATTGTGTCGTTACAACTCATTCCTTCTTCAAGCTGTCACGTATTCGTTATTTTGAATGCAGGAAATGAATGTAAACTTCAAATTAAAATAACATTCGATGTGAGAGAATTTGAGTCCTATCAACTGGAAAACTATTGAGGCATATGGCAGATTATAAAAATCAGAATCATTATACAATAAAAAATTATATTTTTTTGTTATCAAGCTGCGTCCAAGTCGTCATTAGTTGTTGTAGACCAAGTCTGTTTGGGCATGCATAAATATTAAATACATCGCCTCAGAAAACCAATCGCATAACGTTATTTTGAAATGTAATTGTTGTAACATATTGACCTTTTATCAGAAGTACGACTAGTTGACGGCATCACAGATTATGAAGGCAGGATAGAAATCTTCTTAAAAGGTGCTTGGGGAACAATTTGTGGAAACAGCTGGGGCAAAGATGAAGCCGACGTAGTGTGTCGACAGCTTGGGTTTACAGCGGCTGTGGCAGCAACTAGTTCTGCGAGTTACGGAGAAGGAACTGGTCAAATCTGGTTGGATGATGTACAATGTATCGGATCCGAAGAACATATTTTGGCTTGTATTAACAGTGGTGTCGGTGTACATAACTGTGGTCATCATGATGATGTTGGAGTGAAATGTGGAAGTGAAAGTAAGATCAATATAAATTAAGCAGATATTTGAAATATAAATTGAGGTTAAAGTTTACGTTTGGTATGTAATATGATTGTATCTATGCATATGATAAAATGACCTCAGCATGGCTTAACTAGCGATTTCCTAAGGTACGATTGTGTCACTAAATATTCGAAACTTGTTGATGGCAATATTATGCCTTGTCAGTATTCATCATTAGTTACATTCCTTCTTCCTTCCTGAATAATATTTTTAAAGTTCCAATCAAAGACTGATATGAATTTTAACCACCGTGTTAGTAAAATGGCTTCGAGGGCACACATGGAGCAGACAACGTTGAATATAATAATGTATACTTATGAAAGATCTAAATGAGGCCCGTCGGATTAACACCGTTTAAAGTGTGTGCGTTCGTGGCGACAGACCGGATATAATATATACCCGCATTATATCCCAAAGACTGGGTCAAAATCTTATTATAGATTTTAACTAACGAATTAACTATAAACTTACGTTATCATAAGTTAAGTAGGAAAGATAGTTGAAGAAAACATCATCCAGAAAAAATTACCCTGTGGTATGTTGTACTGGAATTGCCTGAAATCAGCCAGCAGGTTTAGTATAACTAGGAGAAAAATTAAACCGTTGCTCCATTCTGGGCTATTTTTGCACGTGCTTGCTTGGGGTAAAAGTGTCAATGATGACTTTCGTTCTGAATACACAAGGTAGAGACCGTTACCTCGAAGAAAAGTTTTATTTCAGGACAGATATTTAAGACAAGACTACTTCTGCTTTTTCACTAAAGTTACTATCATGTGACAATCAACAACCCCCCCCCCAAAAAAAAACAACGCCCACAAAAGCAGTACCCAAGTATATTTTAGTTAAATACCCCCTTTCCTAGGAGTATGAAATTCATCCAAGTCTTTTGTCAAATACATGATGACAAAGCTTGGTCATTCTACCAGACTTTCTCTGTGCATATTGCTGACTTTACAAGCTGTCGAGTTATTGTGTCGTTACAACTCATACCTTTTTTAAGCTATTTTGGAATATTAATGTTTACTGCAGGAAATAAATGTAAACTTGAAAACACAATAACATACCACTTGAGAGAATTTGAGTCCTATCAACTAAAAAACGCTTGAGGTAAGTGACACATAACAAAAATCAAAATATGATGATGCCAAGTTCACATTATTTTTGTTATCGAGCTGCGTTCAAGTCGTCATTAGTTTTCGTAGACCCAGTCTGTTTGAGCACGCATTCTTATCAAATACATCGCCCCAGAAAACCAGTCTATAACGTTATTTTAAAATGTTAGTTTTGTAAAATGTTTACCTTTTATCAGAAGTGCGACTAGTTAACGGCACAACAGATTATGAAGGCAGGATAGAAATCTTCTTAAACAGTGCTTGGGGAACAATTTGTGATGACAGCTGGGGAAACGATGATGCCGACGTAGCGTGTCGACAGCTTGGATTTAGTGCGGCTGTAGAAGCAGTCTCTTCTGCGTTTTACGGAGAAGGAACTGGTGAAATCTGGTTGGATGATGTACAATGTGACGGATCCGAACATAACGTTTTGTCTTGTGCAAACCCTGGCGTAGGTGTGCACAACTGTGGTCATGGTGAAGATGCTGGAGTAAAATGTGAAATTCCAGGTTAGATCATTCTACAATTAGCAGATATTTTAAATATAAATTGAGGTTAAAGTTTTACGTTTAGCATATAGGATATCATTAAAACTAATCATATGTCAAACTTACTTCAACATGTATTAAATAGCAATTTCCTCAAGTACGATTATGTCACTAAATATTCGCAACCGGTTAATGCCAATATTATGTGCCTTGACAGTATTCATCATTAGGTACATCCCTTCTTTCTTCCTGAACAATATTTTGAAAGTTCCAATTAAAGACTGATATGAATTGTAACCACCTGTTAGTAAAATGGCTACGAGAGCACACACGGAGCAGACTACGTTAAATATAATCATATATACTTATGTAAGATCTAAAAGAGGCCCGTCGGATTATCACGGTTTAAAGTATGTGCGTTCGTGGCGACAGACCGGATATAATATATACCCTTATTATATCCCAAAGAGTGGGTCCAAATCTTATGATAGAGTGTAACTAACGTATTAAGTATGAGCTTACGTTATCAAATGTTAGCTAGAAAATATATTGAGGAAAACAATATCTAGAAAAAAAGTACCCTGTGGTATGTTGTACTAGAAGTGCCTGAAATCAGCGAGCAGGTTTTGTACTAACAGGATACAAATAAAACCGTAACTTCCTTCTGGTCTAATTTTTCGCGTGTTCGCTTGAGGTTAACTTGTCAATGATTACTTTCGTTCTCAATACACAAGGTAGATACCGTTATTTTCAATGAGAAGTTTTATTTCAGGAAAGATATTCGAGTCAAGACCAATTCTGCTTTTCCACTAAAGTTACAACCATGTAACAATTAACAACACCCCCCCCCACAAAAAAAGAAAAACACACACAAACAGCATCCACATATATTTTAGTTAAATACCCCCTCCCCTATGAGTATTAAATCTATTCATGTCTTGTGTCAAAAACATGATGACAAAGCTTGATCATTCTACCAGACTTTCTCTGTGCATATTGCTAACTTTACAAGCTGTCGAGTTATTGTGTCGTTACAACTCATTCCTTCTTCAAGATGTCGTGAAATATTAATGTTTAACGCAGGAAAAAAGGTGAACTTCAAAACACAATAACATACCATTTGAGACAATTTGAGTTCTATCAACTGGAAAACGCTTGGGTAAGTGGCACATAACAAATATACGAAAATAATGATACAAAAAAACAATCAGATAATTTTTGTTATCAAGCTGCGTTCAAGTCGTCATAAGTTGTTGTAGACCAAGTCTGTTTGAGCAAGTATAATTATGAGATACATCGCCTCAGGAAACCAGTCGTACGTCATTTTGAAATGTTAGTTTTGTAAAATATTTACTTTTATCAGAAGTACGACTAGTTGAAGGCACTACAGATTATGAAGGCAGGATAGAAATCTTCTTTAACGGTACTTGGGGAACAATTTGTGGTGACAGCTGGGGCAAAGATGAAGCCGAAGTAGCGTGTCGACAGCTTGGGTATAGTGCGGCTGTGGAAGCGGTCTCTTCTGCGAGTTTCGGAGAAGGAACTGGTGAAATCTGGTTGAATGATGTACAGTGTATCGGATCTGAAGAACATATATTGGCTTGTAATAACAGTGGCGTCGGTGTGCACAACTGTGGTCATAGTGAATATGCTGGAGTAAAATGTGAAATACCAGGTAAGATCATTCCAAATTTAGCAGATATTTGAAATATAAATTGAGGTTAAAGTTGACGTTTAGTATGTTAGATATAATTATATCTAATCATCTGACAACATTACTACAACATGACCAAACTAGCAATTTTGTAAGGTACGATTATGTCACTAAATATTGGCAACTTGTTGATGGCAATATTACGCCTTGTCAGTATTCATCATTAGCTACATTTCTTCTTCCTTTTTGAATAATGTTGTTAAAGTTTCAATCAAAGACTGATATGAATTTTAACTACCATGTTAGTAAAATGGCTCAAAGAGCACACACGGAGCAGACTACGTTAAATATAATGATATATACTTATGTAAGATCTATAAGAGGCCCTTCGGATTAACACCGTTTAAAGTATGTGCATTCGTGGCGAATGATCGGATATAATATATACACGCATTATATCCCCAAAAGTAGGTCAAAAATCTTATTATAGATTTTAACTAACGAATTAAGTATAAACTTACGTTATCATAAGTTATGTAGGAAATATAGTTTTGGAAAACAATATATAAAAAAAATACCCTGTGGTATGTTGTGCTAGAAGTCCCTGAAATCAGCGAGCATGTTTAGTTCTAACAGGATACAAATAAAACCGTTGCTTCATTCTGGTCAAATGTTGCACGAGCTTGCTTTGGGTTAACGTGTCAATGATGACTTTCGTTCTGAATACACAAGGTAGAGACCGTTATCTTCGAAGAGAAGTTTTATTTCAGGAAAGATATTCAAGTCAAGAATAATTCTGCTTTTCTCTAAAGTAACTATCATGTGACAATAAACAACAACCACCGCCCCCCCCCCCACAAAAAAAATCACACAAAGCAGCACTCAAATATATTTCAGTTAAAAAAACATCTAAAAAGAGTATACAATTCATTTTTCAAGTCTTGTGTCAAATACATGATGACAAAGCTTGGTCATTCTACCAGACTTTCTGTGTGCATATTGCTGACTTTACAAGCTGTCGAGTTATTGTGTCGCCGTTACAACTGGTTCCTTCTTCAAGCTGTCGTGGATTATTAATGTTTGATGTAGGAAATAAATGTAAACTTGAAAAACACAATAACATACCATTTGAGAGAATTTGATCCTATCAACTGAAAAACGCTTAAAGCAAGCGGCACATAACAAAAATCAGACTATCATTATACAAAAAACCCAGATAATTATTATTATCAAGCTGCGTTCAAGTCGTCGTTAGTTGTCGTAGACCAAGTCTGTTTGGGCAAGAATAATAATTAAATACATCGCTTCAGAAAACAAGTTGTACGTTATTTTGAAATGTTATCTTTGTAAAATACTTACCTTTTAACAGGCGTACGACTAGTTGACGGCACCAACAATTTTGAAGGCAGGATAGAAATCTTCTTAAACGGTACTTGGGGAACAATTTGTGATGACAGCTGGGGGAAAGATGACGCCGACGTAGCGTGTCGACAGCTTGGGTATACTGCGGCGGAGGCAGCAACTAGTTCTGCGAGTTATGGAGAAGGAACTGGTGAAATCTGGTTGGATGATGTACAATGTATCGGATCCGAAGAACATATCTTGGCTTGTAATAGCAGGGGTGTCGGTGTACACAACTGTGGTCATAGTGAAGATGCTGGAGTAATATGTGAAATTCCAGGTAAGATTATTCTAAATATAGCAGATATTTGAAATATAAATTGAGGTTAAAGTTTACGTTAAGTATGTAAGATATGGTTATATCTAATCATGTGACAAAATGACTTCAACATGACATAACAAGCTCTTTCCTCGGGTACGATTATGTCACTAAATATTCGCAACTTGTTGATGACAATATTATACCTTGTCAGTATTCATTATTAGTTACATTCATTTTCCCTTAATGAATAATATTGTTAAAGTTTCGATCAAAGACTGATATGAATTTTAACCACCGTGTTAGTAAACTGGCTACGAGAGCACACACGGAGCAGACAACGTTAAATATAATTGAATTCTTATTTAAGATCTAAAATAGGCCTTTGGGATTAACACGTTTTAGAGTGTGTGCGTTCGTGGCGACATACTGGATACGACATATACCCGCATAATATCCCAAAGAGTGGGTCAGAATCTGATGATAGATTGTTAGTAAACGAATTAAATATAAACTTACGTTACCATAAGTTAGCTAGGAAATATAGTTGAGGAAAGCAATATCTAAAAAAAATATCCTGTGATATGTTTCACTGGAAGTGCATAAAAGCAGGGAGTAGTATTAGTACAAATAGGAGACAAATAAAACCGTAACTCCATTCTGGTTAAATTTTTCACGTGCTCGCTAGGGGTTATAGTGTCAAAGATAACTTTTCGTTCTGAATACACAAGGTAGAGACCGTAATCTTCAAAGAGAAGTTATATTTCAGGAAAGATATTGAAGTCAAGACTAATACTGCATTTCCCACTAAGTTACTATCATTTGACAATCAACAACAACCCCGCCCGCCCCCCAAAAAACACATAAAAGCAGTACCCAAGTATATTTTAGTTAAATACCCCCTTTCCTAGGAGTAAGAAATTCCTTCAAGTCTTGTGTCAAAAACATGATGGCAAAGCTTGGTCATTCTACCAGACGTTCTGTGTGCATATTGCTGACTTTGCACGCCGTCGAGTTATTGTGTCGTTACAACGCATTTCTTCTTCAAGCTGTCGTAAGATATGAATGTTTAATGCAAAAAAGGAACTACAAAACATAATAACATACCATTTGAGAGAATTTGAGTCCTATCAAATGGAAAACGCTTGAGGCATGTATCACATAATAAACATTAGAATATCATTATACAATAGCAAATCAGATTATTATTATTATCAAGCTGCGTTCACGTTTTCATTGGTTGTCGTATACTAAGTCTGTTTCGGCAAGCATAATTATTGAATACATCTCCTAAGAAAACCAGTCGTACGTTATTTTGAAATGTTATTTTTGTAAAATATTTACCTTTTATCAGAAGTACGACTAGTTGACGGCTACACAGATTATGAAGGCAGGATAGAAATCTTCTTAAACGGTGCTTGGGGAACAATTTGTGATAACAGCTGGGGCAAAGATGAAGCCGACGTAGCGTGTCGACAGCTTGGGTTTACTGCGGCGGAGGCAGCAACTAGTTCTGCGAGTTACGGAGAAGGAACTGGTGAAATCTGGTTGGATGATGTACAATGTATCGGATCCGAAGAACATATCTTGGCTTGTAATAATGGTGGTGTCGGTGTACACAACTGTGGTCATCATGATGATGTTGGAGTGAAATGTGGAAGTGAAGGTTAGAACTTTCTTAAGTAAACAGATATTCGAAATATAAATTGAGATTAGAGTTTACGTTTGGTATGCCATATATGATTGTATCTAATCATGTGACAAAATTACTTCAACATGACTTAACTAGCAATTTCCTAAGGTACGATTATGTCACTATATTATCGCAAATTGTTGATGCCAATATTGTGCCTTGTCAGTATTCATCATTAGTTGCATTTCTTTTCCCTTCCTGAATAATGTTGTTAAAGTTCCAATCAAAGACCGATATGAATTTTAACCACCGTGTTAGTAAAATGGCTTCGAGAGCACACACGGAGCAGACTACGTAAAAGATAATTATGTTTACCAATGTTAGATCTATAAAAGGCACTTCGGATTTACACCGTTTAAAGTGTGTGCGTTTGTTGCGATAGACCAGATACGACATACATCGCATTATACCCCGAAGAATGGGTGAACATCTTATTATCGATTGTAACTAAACGAATTAATTATAAAATTACATTATCACAAGTTAGGTAGGAAATATAGTTGAGGAAACCAATATCTAAAAAGTTACCCTGTGGCATGTTGTACTGGAAAAGCCTGAAATCAGTTTTAATACTAATAGGAGACAAATAAACCGATGCTCCATTCTGGTCTAATTTTGCTCGTGCTCCCTTTGGGTTAAAGTGTCTATGATGACTTTCATTCTGAATACACAAGGCAGAGACCGTAATCTTCAAAGAGAAATTTATTTCAGGAAAGATATTCAAGTCCAACCTAATATGGCTTTGTCACTAAAGTAACTTCCATGTGACAATCAACAACAACCGCCCCCCCCCAAAAAAAAAAACAAACAAACAAAATCTCACACACAAGTAGTACCCAAGTATATTTCAATTAAATACTCCCTTTCCTAGGAGTATAAAATTCATTTTTCAGGTCTTGTGTCAGGTACGTGATGACAAAGCTTGGTCATTCTGCCAGACTTTCTGTGTTCATATTGCTAACTTTACATACTGTCGAGTTATTGTGTCGTTACAATTCAGTCCTTCTTCAAGCTGTCGTGGAATATTAATGTTTAATGCAGGAAATAAATGTAAACTTCAAAACACAATCATTACCATTTGAGAGAATTTGAGTCCTATTAACTGGAAAACGCTTAATTTATGTGGCACATAACAAAATCAGAGTATCATTATACAAAAGAAAAATAACAGATTAATTGTGTAATCAAGCTGCGTTCAAGTCGTCATTAATTGTCGTAGACCAAGTCTGTTTGAGCAAGCATATTTATTGAATAATTCGCCTCAGAAAAACAGTCGTATGTTATTTTGAAATGTTACTTTTGTTAAAATATTTTCCTTTTATCAGAAGTACGACTAGTTGGCGGTACCACAGATTATGAAGGCAGGATAGAAATCTTCATGAATGGTGCTTGGGGAACAATATGTGATGACAGCTGGGGCAAATATGAAGCCGACGTGGCATGTCGACAGCTTGGGTATAGTGCGGCTGTGGAAGCAGTCTCTTCTGGGAGTTACGGAGAAGGAACTGGTCAAATTTGGTTGGATGATGTACAATGTATCGGGTTCGAAGAACATATTTTGGCTTGTAATAACAGTGGTATCGGTGTACACAACTGTGGTCATCATGATGATGTTGGAGTAAAATGTGGAAGTGAAGGTAAGATCATTCTAACTTAAGCAAATATTCGAGATATAAATTGAGGTTAGAGTTAACGTTTGGTATGTTATATATGGTTGTATCTAATCATGTGACTATATGACTTCAACATGACTTAACTAGCAATTTCCTAAAGTACGAATATGTCACTAAATATTCACAACTTGTCGATGGAAATATTATGCCTTGTCAGTATTCATTACTAGTTACATTCCTTCTTCCTTCCTTTATAATATAGTTAAAGTTTCAATCAAAGACTGGTAGAAATTTTAACCACCGTGTTCATAATATGGCTACGAGAGCCCACATGGGGCAGACAACGTTAAATATAATTGTATACTTATATAAGATCTAAAAGAGGCCCGTCGGATTAACACCGGTTTCAAAGTGTGTGCGTTCGTGGCGAAGCAACGGATACGACATATACCCGCATAATATCCCAAAGAGTGGGTCAGAATCTTATGATAGATTGTAACCAAACGAAGTAATTTTAAACTTACGAATCATCAGTAAGATATGCAATGTAGTTGAGGAAACAATATCTAAAAGATTTAACCCTGTGGTATGTCGTACTGGAAAAGAAGCAAATCAGCAAGCAGCTTGAGTACCAACAGGAGACAAATAAAACCGTAACTCCATTCTGGTTTAATTTTGCATGTGCTCAATTGGGCTTAAAGTGTCAATGATGACTTTAGTTCTGAATACACAAGGTAGAGACCGGAATCTTCAAATAGAAGTTTTATTTCAGGAAAGATATTCAAGTCAAGACTGATTCTGCTTTTTCAATAAAGTTACTATCATGTGACAATCAACAACAACCCCCACCCCCCCCCCCCTTAACAAAAGCACACACACAAGCAGCACCCAAATATATTTCAGCTAAATACCCCTTTCTTGTAAGTATTAAATTCATTCAAGTCTTGTGTCAAATACATGATGACAAAGCTTGGTCATTCTACCGGACGTATTGTGTGCATATTGCTGACTTAACAAGTTGTCGAGTAATTGCGTCGTTACAACTTATCCCTTTACCGGCGGTCGTGGAATATTATTGTGTAATGCAGTAAACAAATATAAGTTTTCAAAACACAAAAACATTCGATATGAGAGAATTTGAGTCCTATCAACTGGAAAACGCTTGAAAGATGATAATATCATAATAAAATCATCAGATAATTTTTGTCATTAGGCTGCGTTCACGTCATCGTTAGTTGAAGAAGACCAAGTCTGTTTGGGCAAGCATATTTCTTTGTAAATTGATTAAGGCAACCCGTTGTACGTCATTTTGAAATATTTCTTTTGTTATAATAATTTCTACTGTTTTCCGAAGTACGACTTGTTGACGGCACCACAGATTATGAAGGCAGGATAGAAATTTTTATGAATGGTGCTTGGGGAACAATTTGTGATGACAGCTGGGGAAAAGATGAAGCCGATGTAGCGTGTCGACAGCTTGGGTTTACTGCGGCGGAGGCAGCAACTAGTTCTGCGAGTTACGGAGAAGGAACTGGTGAAATCTGGTTGGATGATGTACAATGTATCGGATCCGAAGAACATATCTTGGCTTGTTATAACAGTGGTGTCGGTGTACACAACTGTGGTCACAGTGAAGATGCTGGAGTAAAATGTGTAATTCCACGTAAGATCATTCTACAGTTAGCAGACATTTTAAATATAAATTGAGTTTAGAATTTTACGTTGAATATTTTATATATGATTGCATTTGCCAAGTGACGAAATTGCTCCAACCTGAATTAACTAGCAAATTCCCGCAGTATATTATGTTACTAAACAAACGCAAATTGTTGATGGCAATATTACGTCTAGTCAGTTTTCATGATTTGTTACATTCCTACTTACGTCCTGAGACATGTAACGAGAGCTGTGGCCGAGTTGATAAAGGCGGTGGCATTTGATACTTAGTAATTGGTAGGTCTTGGATTCGAACCGGGACAGGCCAAAATAAGATGGATTTTTCATCCAAGAGCAATCTATGTTTTTCCAATCTGAAATAACTTTCTAATTAGAAAGGTTCAACATTTGAGTTAAAATTTTGAACTGGAAGCCACACCACGTGAAACTTGTAATCCGTAAGCTCTTGCGGGCTTCTCCTACATTCTTGGTTGCTAAAGCGTCGTAAAAGTAACTGTCTTATTATAAGTGAAGCAAGAGGAAGGCTAACACTGATTTTAAATAATTGTTCTTACAACATATGATTCTTTTCACTAAAGTGGATATGATGTGACACTAAAGAAAAAAAACACACACACAAAAGCATTACCTGAATATATTTTAGTTAAATTTTCCCCTTTCATATGAGTATTAAATTCATTGAAGGATTATGTCTATGGAACGCGAAAAGGACCACAACATATGATGATGTTAATGATGATCTAATTTTATACGATCATGTACTGAAAACTTATGATCATGTACTAAAAATACACGATCATGTACTAAAAATTTACGATCATGTACCAAACATATACGATCATGTACTAAAAGTATACGATCATGTTCTAAACATATACGATCATGTACTACAATCGTACGATGTACATCAAAACAAATACGATCATGTACTAATAAAGTGATGTTCAAAAAAAGTGGCGTCTGCATACGCGTATGTATATTCATATGTGGCGTCTGCATACGCGTATGAATATTCAGTATAAACTCATTAAGAACCACTAGGGGCGGGGCTTCGATATCAACTTTGATATTCCTAGGGGTACGGTACTTTGTAAGCAACGGGTACCGGTAGCATACTATATTATTAATTTGAAGTGTGTGATATTCACTGAGGATTGGCTGTAATAATACTTAATAGCTATGTGTATGAATATTTAGCAGACCGCGAAAATTGTTTTGGCATTTGAACGTACGTACGTTTGGAACGTATACAGTATACTACATGTGCGTACGAATGTACACTAAGTAACAAATAGTATTAAAGGCAAAGCACATTAAAGCAGCAATTTGCGTTGATTCTCGAGATTTTCCAATACTAGGATACTAAACCAATGACGTAAACTAAGCTTACTGTAAAGTTTCAACTCAAACTATTCCTGAAAAGTGCAAAAATATGACATTTTCTGGTTTTCGTATTTTGAAACTTTGACTTCGATAGACTCCTCCCAATCAAGGAACCTTGTGAATATGTATAACGGAAAAGGTACTTTGAATAGCAAGGTAAACAGTAAACAAAAATCAGCTGAGGAGATACGTATTGCGCGAAGGGACAGTTACGGCATATCTCATTGCATACGATGCCCTAAAAACCCAAGAAAATTCGTCGCTCCGTGAAAATAAAACCTGCCTTGTAGCAAGGATACATAAGAGAGAAAGTCATTGAACCAGCAAGAACTCGATCGGTACGTAACATTCTCTAGAACGATATTGTATGACTCTACTCGGTGTTACATAGGCTAGTTACTGTAGTACAATCAGACCTATTAGTGTGTGACTTACACTGGTTAGGCCTGAATAACGTTATGTACACGCTGTGAATTGTGCACTAAAAGCAATGTAGCTATGATAAGTGTAGCGCAATGGAGGCCGTTAGTTTCCGGATCCGTTAGTTTCCTCCCTTGAAAAACGTTAGCTTCCTCCTCTAACAACATGGGAGAAAAAAACGTTTTTCAGGAGAGCAAAGTAACGTTTCCCATAAGGGAATGCAATAAGGCATACTGGCTAGGCCATGTGGAGATTTAGGTAGTGCTTTGTAGCAAGTGCTTTGCAAAACTGTAGTAATTGCAATTGATGATTTAGGCGATTTTTATGATTATGTGTGAGTGTAGTAAGTAACCTTTTGTTTAAAGTTTCATTCAACAAGCATATTAGTTTCCTAACCTGACTGCCATACTTTACTACCTTGATGTTGGGGAGGAAAGTAACGTTTTTAGGAGAGGAAACTAACATTTTCAGGGGAGGAACTAACAGGTCGGGAAACTGAAACCTAGGGCAACATGCAATGTCTGCTGTTCTATAAATGTTATAGTAAAGTGTACAACCATTCCATGAAAGTGATATATAACATGTAGTCATATGTCACCAGTAAATGAGAGCAACAAATTTTAGCAGCTGATCCAAAGACACGTTTATAATTTGTAACCTTTTGCTACCTTCTTAGCAACCATCTGGTGAGGAAACACCATGGAGGGCTGGCAAAAGTAGAGGACGGAGAGGTTAGCTCAGGTAACACCAGACAAAGGGACAACCCGGCTAACAGCAGCTGCAGCTAGGAGGCAGGTAGAAGAACACCAACAGGAGCGAATGGGAAATATAAGGGTACGTTTCAATATGCATAATTGTGGGATTTGGTGCAAAGTAACAGGTGGTAATTCTTTAAACATTAAACTCAGTGTACAGGACATATCCAGGATTTTCTAACCCGGGGGGCGCGAATGACTATCTAAGCGGAGCGCCACCATCGGTTGGCGCGCAGCGTACAAGAAAATTTTGGCAAATATACCTCCCAGATCACCGGAAATAACACTTCTCAGACCCAATGATGCTCCCAAACCTCCTTAAGTTTTAGATCTCATGGCTTAGAAATTTAGTTTGGGGAAATACTGGCCATCTGCAGAAAAAAAAAATCAGGGCACAAATAATCCAAGTATACTTTTGTATACGATGGGTCTGGTTTCGTAACTCATCGGGAAGCGATTAGAGGGGTGGGCGTACGGTTGTGGGGCGCGTGTTTTCATGCAGGTGGGAACAATCTCAAGAAGTGATGTGTGCGTCCGCCCCGCCCCCCCCCCCCCCCCGCCGGCAATGATACACCTTTGGATCCGCTACATGATATTCATAATTCTCAAATCGCATGCGAAATTTGTATTTTTTATTTTTAGATTCATCGTATGAGTTACGGTTCTAGGGGTGGGGTAACGATTAGCATTCAGTTCGCGTTGTACAACATTTTATCTCTGCATGACAGTGTCGCATCGAAGGACATAAATTATGTCTAGTGCGCAGTTTGCATATAGATCCTGGGCTAATACCAAAATGCGTCATGTTTCCCGACGACTCGGTCGAGTTCAAGACCAGCCACAGTTGCTTTCATAGCACACTTTTATAAGTTCTCTTCTGTTCCCTTCTTTTTCTCTTTCTTATTTTTCTTTTCCCTTCCTTCCATCCTCTTCTTCCTCCTCTTTTTTCCCCTCTTTTTCCCTTCTTCTTCTCTTTTTTTTTCTCTCCATTTTTTCTTACTCGGGGGGCGCGCGCCCCCAACGCCCCCCCCCGGATACGCGCCTGGTGTAATAACAGAATGGCCTGCTCAATTATAGAATACTAGCAACATAAGTAGCTGGCTAGATTGTGATACTGAAAATAGTTATTTTACATTGACATCAATTATTAAAGGGCTATATTTGCTAATCCTTTTTGGAAGCAAAACACAGTTTGTCTGAAAGCAAGTTTTGAAAAACAGAGCACTTCGTAGTACTTGGTGTAGTTTTCAAACAATATATTTTAAGTCTATTTTCTTATATCACATTTATATTAAACACCCAAAGCGACACAATCAATCAGTGCTGTCTATCATCAAAAGCAATGATATTGTAACTTAAACAAAATAAATGATACTCTTTTTTCTTCACTTTTCTTCTTAGGCAATGGTTGGTAATGTAGATGTTCAACAGCCTCGACAACTGGTAATGCAACTGCTTGAAACCCATCCGGCACTCTTTTTTGATATATGTACACACAACATCTCAAGAAGTACAAGTTGCTTGAATTCAAACCTGGTATATGTAGTCTTTATTGTTCCTAATTGATCCTTATTGTTTTTCATCGAGTTCAAAGGTCATTTGTGGTCAACATTTGAAATCTGTGTAAAAACAATATCTCAAAAAGTGTTAGTTGGTTGGACATCCAACTTGCTTTGTAGATAGCACTTGGTAAGTAGATGAACCCTATTGTTTTTCATGGAGGTAAAAGGTCATTTTAGGTCAACAAATGTTCAGCTCTTGAAACCTTATAAACAATATCAAGAAGTGAAAATCGGTTGAACTTCAAACTTGCTATATAGGTGGCCCTTGGTGAGTAGGTAATACATTTTGTTAATCATGAAGGTCATTTGAGGACAATAGTTTATATCCCCTCCCAAGAAGTGAAAGATGGTTTCATGGCAAATGTTGATAACACTCGGTGGATAGATAATCCCATTGTTATGCTTACGACCATTAGTGCTAATGCCATATCTCAAGAAGAGAAGTTGGTTTACTGTTACATTTTAATAAGTAGCCCTTGGAGAGTATTTGATTGCTATTGTTTTCCATAGGTCAAAGTTATCTTGGGTCAAAGATAGCCTGTATTTCCTTGACTTTATCATTCACTTGTAATTCAGTTCTGTATTTCTTGATCAGTTGTATTCCTTGCCAAATATAGACTTGTTTCCACTATGATCTAAGATAAGTAAGATTTTAGACATGTTATTAATATTACATTTTCTTTTTGTGAAAGACGTAATCATGGTTTTCTCTATTTGTCTGTGTTCTTTGACTTAACCGTTCAGAGCTTTGAATAAACACACAGTTTCTTTCACTGCTGTTCTTACTTCAATCTGCAAAATCTTCCAATTTAATGTGCTAATTTATTCTGAAACATGGACATTAATAAGCTTCAATACACTTAACAAGTTCAATTAACTGCTCCTTTTTTATTGATGAATGTGCTTAGATGCTGATCTTTACAACAACAAAAATGTAAAACAAGGAATAGTTCTTCGAGTCCAAATCTGATTCCAAACTAGTACATGCATTATGTTTTATATCAATTGGCATGACTGATGACTTTGAGAAAAGAAGCCCCCCCCCCACCACTACTTCTTTTTAAATTACTCCAAAGTTGTAGGAGACATGCAGGTTTCAATCACTCCAACCTACCCCCCCCCCCCCACCCCCAAATAATGTTACTTGCTGAAGCGAGGAAGATTTATAGATTTGACTTATTACAAAGTAGAACTAGGCCCCATCCTGCTCTGATGGCTTGCAACAAGCTGTGCAACATTTCCCCCCCCCCCCCCCACCAAAGAAACAAATGATATCACTTGCTGATGCAAGGAAGACTAATAGATTAGACTCATTACAAAGTAGAGCTTGGTCCCATCCTGCTCTGATGACTTGCAAGATGCTATAAAAGAAGCTGATTGAGGTTGGCTCGGGCGAATTGTACCAGAGATGTGCCTTGGGTCATCCTCGGCAAGAACAACACCTCCTAGTTGAGAATTGACATCATCAAGCCTCCGTCTAAATATGTCCTTCATCAGTTTCGGAATGTGCTTGTTACTATTCTTTTCCATAACAGGAACACAGGTCCATCTGCCTGCAGACTTTGAGAATTTCTTGTAAACCTGAAAGTAGAATCACAAAAATAAACTATCAGGGAGGAAAGTAATGTTTCTCAGGGGAGAAATTCAAGCAAGAAGACATTTGGCTAGGCTACGTAGAAAGAGTTAGGTACTGAAGTAACTGTAATTTTAGATTTAGGAGAGAAAATAACGATTTCAATGAAAGAAACACTTTTCAAGGGAGGCAAATTGGCTAGGCAGTATGGGAAGAGATATTTGTAGTAAAGGTAGAAAGGAAAAGAAATTCCTACAGTTATTGCACTTAGGACCTAGGCCTACTAAATTTATTCTTTCAACATAGCCTAGCCAATATGCTTTCATCAACTTCGTCCCTGGCAAAATGATAATTTCCTCCCCATGATTTAGGAGGTAAGAAACGTTTTTAGGGGAGGAAACTAACGTTATTTAGGGCAGGAAACTAACGGGAACCGCCTGAACATAGGCCTCATGATTTAGGCTACAGCATACGAAATCACTGCCATCATTCATAGCCCATGCCTTGTAAAGTCTAGTGTAAAGTATCTATGCGTGAACGTTAGTTAGCACTGTATCAAGAACATAGACTTGTTGCAATTTGATAAGACTATGACTGTGAAGAAAGAGTAAGAAAAGTAAGAGCGTTTAGACTTACTGGCCTTGATAGTGCTAGTAAATAGTAGGCTAAGTACCCTATACTAGTACTACAGACTTAGTATAGGCCCTACTACTGGCCTAGGCTAAACTAGACACTGTAGTAATAATAGTGGAGGCAGAGGTTCGTTCTCAGTTTCTCTCATCGTTAATGAGAAGTAACGTTAAATCATGTAAACAAAAAATGTAACGTTTTTCTGTAGCATCTTGGGAATCCATTTCTTATAGCTAGTAGTACTAGTAGTATATTGTTTTATTTTAAAAATCCCGCGTAGGCTAAGTAAGGCAGGCCTATACACATACTTAAGCTAGGCTATCCCTTACATTACATGTATTATTATTTCAACGAAAGTATATGACTACGTACGTTGCGACTAACCTTCGTACCAGGGAGCAAAATAATAGCGACCCCGTGTATTCATCCAATATAAGCACCGCCCCATATATGAATATTCATACGCGTATTCAAACGACAAAAATGGATATTCATACGCCACTTTTTTGTAACTTCCGCTTTTTCATCATCATCACAAGTTTTCAGTACATGATCGTATATGTTTTGATGTACATCTTAAGTTTTTAGTACATCATCGTATATGTTTTGATGTACATCTTAGTTTTTTAGTACATCATCGTATATGTTTAGTACATGATCGTAAGTTTTTAGTACATGAACGTATAAAATTAGATCATCATAAACATCATCATATGTTGTGGTCCTTTTCGCGTTCCGTATATGTCAAATGTATAATTACAAAGCGTGGCCTTCTATCAGACTTCCTGTACGCCTATAGCTGACTTTAGAAACTGTCGAGTTATTGTGGCCTTACAACTCATTCCTTCTGCAAGCTTCTGTCGTGGAATATTTCTGCTTAATGCAGGACCTAAATTTAAATTTTCAACCACAAAAATAGCATTCGATTGGAGAGAATTTGAGTTCTATCAGCTGAGGTACGTGGCAAATGATTAACTTCAGAATACCATTATAAATAATAAGATTAGCTTTGCGATTAAGCTGCTTATAAGTCCTCATTACTTGACGGAGACCAAGTCTGTTTGTGCAAGTATATTTTATTAATACATCGCCTGCGGAAACCCGTCGTTCGTTCGTTCGTTCGTTATTTTCAAAGTTATATTTGTAACTTATTTGCCTTTATTAGAATTACGACTAGTTGGCGGAACCACAGATTATGAAGGCAGGATAGAAATCTTCTTAAATGGTACTTGGGGAACAATTTGTGATGACAGCTGGGGCAAAGATGAAGCCGACGTTGCGTGTCGACAGCTTGGGTATACTGCGGCGGAGGCAGCAACTAGTTCTGCGAGTTACGGAGAAGGAACTGGTCAAATCTGGTTGGATGATGTAAAATGTACCGGGTCTGAACAAAACATATATGCTTGTGGCAACAGTGGTGTCGGTGAACACAACTGTGATCATTATGAAGATGCTGGTGTTAGATGTGAACTTTAAGGTGAGGTTCTTTAATTAATAACAGGGAGTTGAAATTAAACCTTAGTTATCGATACTCATCTTGTATAATTGCTGTTGCAGGTGCCCACTTAATCGCTGACTAGGGGTAACATTTACCACACGCACTGTTAACATTTTACATTGTAATATTATATTGTATTTTAACAGATGAAAGTATAAGTAATAATAAACAGAAACAGAAATGCTTTTGAAAAGTTGGTGTGGGGGTCATTTGCTGTAACTTCGTATGTTCCTCTTCCGGTTAAGTGTTATGAGAAAATTTGGCTAGCAACGTCCAATTGTGTTGGCAGTATTAATTAAAATCGTATTTTGTACTCGAACATATCGTTCCTTGGTCATAGTGCATCTATATTAAAAGATTTAAGTAGGACATAAACATACCATGAGAGGTTTTTCTATTATGATGTTTGTTAAATTACTGACGAAACTGGGATCAAATAGTGACTGAAGCCATGATACATGATATAGTATATTGATACATTCATTCACACCAAATCTTCATTAATTTTTCTTATTCCAGTCTCTTGAATCTTGTTGGAAACGTTGAAACATCGATATCGGCAGAAAAAAACCGCATCGTCTTACACCATAACATGCACAAGCTGCTGTGGTTCCAGAAACACTCAACTAAGAAGACCGCATTTAAATTAAATTCATTTGTTGTTCTAACTTTTTTAATCAAAGATAACGAGTGCAGTTGGATGATGATATATACATGACCTGCATTAATGTTAAACATGCTAAACATTCATTTTGGTCAAAAGGTTAATTTAATGAGTTTCGATAATAAAATATGTTATGTACTTGACCTTGAGTTCAGATATTTCTATATCACTTATAATGAGAATGTCACATCCCTCTAATTACCACCGCGACTACTCTCACCCAAGATAATGAAAAAACACTCATCTAATAACCACCACCAGTACTCTCACCAAAGATAATAATGTCACACCCACCTTATAAACACCGCCAATGCTCTCACCAAAGACAAGTATGTCACACTTATCTTATGCACACCACGACAACTCTTAACCAATATAAGAATATCACACCCACCTTATAACCACCGCCAAAACTCTCACCAAAGACAAGTATGTCACACTCATCTAATGACCACCACCAGTACTCTCACCAAGGATAAGAATGTCACACTCACCTTATAACCACAGCCAATGCTCTCACCAAAGACAAGTGTGTCACACTCATCTAATAACCACCACCACTCCTCTTACCAATATAAGAATGTCACACCCACCTTATAACCACCGCCAAAACTCTCACCAAAGACAAGTATGTCACACTCATCTAATAACCACCACCACTACTCTTACCAAGGGTAAAAATGTCACACCCACCTCATATCCACCGCCAAAACTCTAACCAAAGACAAGTTTTTCACACGTATCTAATAACTACTACGACAATTATGACCCAACATAGGAATGTCACACCCACCTTGTAATCACAACGACTACCTTCACCCAAGATCACGACAACAAACTCATCTAATAACCACCACCACTACTCTCACCAAGGATAAGAATGTCACACTCACCTTATAACCACGACCAATGTACTCACCAGAGACAAGTATGTCACAATCATCTAATAACTACCACGACAATAATGACCAAAGAAAAGAATGTCGCACACATCAAATAGTCACAACGACTACCATCACTCAAGATAATGAAAATACACTTATCTAAAAACCACCACCACTACTCTCACCAAAAATAAGAATGTCACACTCACCTTATAACCACGACCAATGTACTCACCAGAGACAAGTATGTCACAATCATCTAATAACTACCACCACAATAATGACCAAAGAAAAGAATGTCGCACCCATCAAATCATCACAACGACTACCATCACTCAAGATAATGAAAATACACTCATCTAAAAACCACCACCATTACTCTCACCAAAGATAAGAATGTCACACCCACCTTATAACCACTGCCAATACTCTCACCAAAGACAAGTATGTCACAATCATAAAATAACTATCACGAAAATAAAGACCAAAGATAAGAATGTCAGACCCATCTAATAATCACAACGACTACCGTCACCCAAGATAATGAAAATACATTCATCTAATAACCACCATCACTACTATGACCAAAGATAAGAACTACCCACCTATATAATTACCACCACCACTACCCACACCTAAGGAAATAATGCCCCACTCACACAATAACCACCGCCAATGCTCTCAACAAAGACAAGTATGTCACACTCATGTACTAACCACGAAAACTCTGACCAAAGATAAGAATGTCACACATATATAATTACCACAACCACTACCCACACTTAAGATAATAATGCCCCACCCAAACAATTACCACCACCGCTTTTCTGCTTTAAATAATGGATTCATGTAAATGCATTAAAATCAAGATCAAAACCTCGCTATGAGATACATACTCTTCAGAGTAATATTTAGCGTAGTTTGCACATGTGGCAATTTTACCAATTATGAATGGCTGCTTCAAAGACAGCCCAAGCCGCATCATAAATGCATAATGCATTTACAGAGCCAAAACACAACGCGAGATAATGTTGAATAAATGTCAAACGGACACATATAATGAAGTTTATCGTTCGCGTTTTAAGCGCGGGTGATCTTGATTCAATTAAGCAAGTCTATCTTTCAACTCAGCATTTAGCATTTCATATGCAGTTTTGTCTCCATGAGTTAATTTGTCAGTAAAAATTTATGATCTGGGAATATTTGTAACGAAATTTACATTTTGTGAGTCTTGCTTTATTTCACTCCCCTGATTTTCAAGGTAAGTGCCCCCTCCCCCCTGACGCCAGTGGTCATACCACATGTGTTCACTGTTCAACTTGACTTATTTATTGTGCAGTTAAATTGATCGCTGCAGATTTCAGCATATTCTGACCGGTGAATAAGCAAGAACGCCATCATTTAGTTCAAAGAGGTACAAACAAAAGGAATTGGACGAATGTGGTTGGATGATTTTCAATATATTTATGGTGGTATAGTGAAGACACGTGAAAACTAACATGGATATGTATGGGAATGTACGGCACTTCAGGCCCTTCTACTCATACACCAGATTGGCAGACTTATAATATATGTGTTAGGTGAAGTGTCGATCACTATTATATTATACACATTTTAAGAAAATCGAAGTCAGTCAATGTACAAACCCCTTAACCATGAATCAAGAAATATGCAGTTGACAGCAGTTCCAGTCAACTTTTGGTCGAGATCCGTCGTAGCAAAAAAAAAATTACAGTGTAGTAGGCCCAAACTGAGGGATACCGATTTCAAAGACTAAACCAATATGAATACCACATCAAACCAAAACTCTTCCTAACCCTCACCATGTTACTTCTCAGAGAGCTTACTGAATGGATGGCCCCAGTCCGCTGTGTCGACCCTAATTTGAGCGATTGAGCAACATAGTTAGCCTCCGTAAAGTTAAATTGTCACTTTGGACTTTGCAACATTTGGTTCAATTTCTCATCCTTTATCGTTTAGCCTCACGTTTTGCTGTCAGGCAGATTTGTAGAAAACCTTGAAAATTTCAACCATTACTCTAAAAATATTAACTGTAATCAAGCGTGTAGCCAGGAAATTGCCAAGGGAGGGGCGAAAATGTAAGCAAACTATCAGAGCCGTAGATACGGCATTGCAAATTATGGTTGGCGCGAAGCATACAAGAACGTTTTGGCTAAAAATGCCTCCCAGATCGCTGTAAATGGCACTTCCCAGGCCTTGTTAGTTGCATCTTAGCATTTTCTCTTTTGAAATTACTAGCGATATCATAAAAACATTAAAAAGAATTGCTCAAGGGAGGCTGCCCCCTTCACCCCCCCCCCCCTCTTGGCTATGCGCCTGGCTGTAATGATTTTCTTTGAAATAAAGTAATTTCATAAAGTTTTCCTTACAAATGGGGCTGGGTTGAAATCTTTATTTTACAATGTCCTTCTCCTATCTCTTGTGTAAGGGGGATATCTAGTCCAACAACTCAATAGCTTGATTTAAAAAAAATGCTAAAAAGAAAACGAGATATATTCCAAAGAAATTTAAGCGTGACTCCTCCATCTTCACCCGATACTCATAGCTAGCACAGTAACTACTGTTCATGTTCCATAACCGTGCATCAGTAACTACTGCGCTGTGTTCGTAACACAATAACATGTGTTACAGGTGGCACAGTAATTACTGCAAAGCTGTTACACGTTGAACTACGAGTCCGAAAGGAGCAAAATGCGCGGCGGCTGGGTAACGAAGACTACTCCCTAGCCGGACAATACGGAGTGCATTGTCGGCGCTGGCACAACCCGTAGCCGACACACTGCGGTGGTTATTTAATACTGCATGCTAGATTCAGATGGTAGCCTAATTTTTTTCTAATTGTACTAGTAAATCCATTTGATTGAAACGTTCATCACGGACAGGTGAGTGTGTGCATGTCTCAAATAGATACAAAACGAATACACAAAATGAGACCTAAGGTGGTATGGGAGGGGGAGCTTAGATTAGCCTATGGGTAGTTTCACGTCTAAATTAGGCCTAAATATAGTAATAGTTTACCACGTCAAATTCTCATAGACTCCTTGTCCAGTCCCACAGTTCTTTGTCTTACATGGGAACGTGTAACAGCTTTGCAGTAATTACTGTGCCACATGTAACACATGTTGCCGTGTTGCGAACACAGCGCAGTAGTTACCGATGCACGGTTATGGAACATGAACAGTAGTTACTGTACTAGCTATGAGTATCGAGTGCCATCTTACACTTTCTTTTATAGTTCGGTGAAGGTAGTGAATGTAAAGGAACATGGCGCATGGAAACTTCCAAAGCTGCCGGGCTCCATCTCTTGGATTCTCATCATTACTTCGTCTTATCATGGTATTACTTGGAAAACAACCTTTTTTGAATTGCTAATACCCCAACTCGTCATGAGTTCTATAAATATATGAAAGTTCTTCTTGGTAAAAATGTGATGGTTTAAACTTCAAATGCAACATCCGATAATCAATTTCTTAAAACCAAGAATGTTATATACTAGGATGAAGCTGTTTCTGTTCAATGGTACTTATTTTCGTAGCGTATGTTTTTACGGTCTCACAGCAACGACTATAAACGCGCTTTTTCCTATACACGCTTTGGCAAATTACGATGGATAGACAACAATCCACCTATGCTACATACTAGCTCTCTCATATCCCTTTTTCAGAGAATAACCCTAAAATCATCAGTTGCGGGGAATGCTGCAATGTTTGCAAAGAAAATGTCTAATAAGGTATGACACATGATATTTGACACCCAATGTACATGGCTTGATCAGTTTGCACAGTGAATAAGAGAGAGCCGTTAATCAGTATGAACAGTAGTGTGTTATAAAACCGTAACACATGTTAGACATGTCAGCAGATGCTACTGTGGAAACTTACTAACAGAAGAATTCATTACTCAAAGGCTATTTCAACTATTGATTGGTTACGTGTCTACACATATGACCCTATGTTGGACTAGTAAGTATTACTTGTAATGATGGTTCAAATTGCTGCTTTTAAGCATTTTGCAGTAAAAGTGTCATCCACTTTGTGTTAAAACTGTGGAAAAAACCTCAAACCTTTAGAGTAGTCTGATTAATCCAGTCAATCATTATTGCATAGGATTGTGTGTTAGTCCTTTTAAGTAGCAACAGGTCATACATATTACGTCATCTTCTCCAGTGTTAACTGATAAAGAAATAAGAATCAGCTGTACTTTAGGTATCAAGAGGAAACTATATATTCCAAACCAGTTTTGGCAGTTACTTTCTCCTCAATGTTTGGATAATGACCGTAACACTAGTCACCTGACGTATAAAAGTTCAATATAATAATTCTTTAGCTACTTAAAAGATAAAAACTAACGTTGATAAAAATAAATAGATTAAAGTTCCTGCTTGAACGCAGAACTATGTAAAAATAGAACAGATGTACTTACGTTATATAATATATTAATTAATATTCACAGTTACTAAGACAGCTGTTTAATACAGGGTTTAATATCATTTAAAATACATCAACACATAACAAGTTACATAGGGGTAAATGACAAAAACAAATACATACACGTAGTTTATGTAGACGTAAAGTGAGTTAAGAACAACGCGAGGTTATATATATTTTCATAAACATTTTACATTATAATATAAGTTTACACGTAAGTTGGTGGCAAAAAAATGGCGCGCCATACATCTCTCGTGAAGAGTGACATGCGAATAATTAACGGTACCTTCATAGCTGACAATTTAACCTAGTATTAAACATTATTTGAAACAATGTCAACTTTCAGAATGTAGTAACGTCGTGGACGATACTTTTACTACCTTTCATAAACAGAAAATGTCAATTACACTTAAAAGAAGTTTATTACATTTGAATTTTATTACACGTAGGGCTTTATTACATTGATGACAATTTTACAATTTTGGAAAATTCACAAGTATATCTCTTGTAGCCTTGGGAAGTTAGTGGTTGATGACTAGGCCCAAAAGCTTATGTCAAGAAACTTGCGTTCTTTTTTTTGTGATCATTGGTCTATTAATGTCATTCCTGATTTATTCCATACTGTTTCTATCGTGTTTGGCTTTTGGCTCTAACACTATACGCTTGGTAGTTCACCTTATTTTACGAAAAGTGCAGGCATAAGTGTTTTGTCCCGACTAGGTTTCCTTTGGTCTAACGTTGTAGCAGAAAAAGGAAAAAGACGAACGCAGTACCTCCTGCAGTATATTTGCAAGTTTATTGTATTATCGCCGTTGGCGATTTCATTATTCTGATATTCAGTTCGCTGACATTGGATTGCATTTCTTACTTTATTTTGACCCGCCTAGTTTTAAGTCGAGATATTCTCGTACCAATCGTCTTAGAGTTCAGATATCAAACCAATATTTACATTGCCAACTTAGACAGATCATTACGATTGACAACGAAACTTGAATTATAAATAGACATAACCTTGAATGGTAACGTCACTGCCATATGGAAAAGAATTTAATAAGAGTGCCTGAATTGAACTAGATCTGATAACTACAGAATTGGGTTTGTGCCAGTGAGACCAGCCAATCAGATTGATTTTTTTTTCCAAAGTCAACAGTTTAAGAGAAGTTTTAGTACACTTGTAAAAAGCCAAAATCATACATGAATACAAAATAAATATATAAAAAACATGAATTCGGGACAGCCCCATGGTTTCCCCGATTATCTAGAGTAATATACAGTACCACTTAATGGAAATAACAGGAAATGGCAGGAAGATTGTTATACCCAATTGCAATTTATAACCCCCAATCGAAGGATGTAATTGTCAATTGTATGTACCCTACACCAAAAATAATCACTTAGTAACTGTTTGAGACAAAACAATAACTATTGCAATGTTATTTCCTTCAGAACCAAAGAGCACAACGTGTCATGTCAGTATCAATTACGGATGTGGGTACAAGCCATCGTCCAAAACAACACACACATTACAGCACCGTTTGGGATTATCTGCGCTATGTATTTGAAATCAATATCAAGTCCTTTGAGAGATATATCGATACAGGCGTAGTGACCGTTTATGTGAGTAAAATGAGATGATTAACATTGACTATAGCTTTAGATCAAGAATTGGAAAAGTTTGTGACATATATATATATATATATCATATGAAACATTTATGGGATCTACCGACATCAAACCATTGGCTAGTCAATCGCAAACATATGACTATCGCGAATTTAAATTGGATATAACTTTAGTCGTAGAACTGCTTTTCTAGATCGTAAAAAGGAAAGGAAAGTTTTCATCATAAAATGGAGTATGATTTCATGTTTCAAACCTTCACTTTTTCGCTTTCGAACTTTCGATAAGTCATATTTAAACATTTAAACAGGAGACCTCCGGTGTGTTTTTAGGAAATTAAGTTGGTAAAGTACTTACGTAAGTGACTCTGTTACAGTCGTGAGTGCGATCAAAATTACACCAACCACGTCACGACAAAAAACATATTAAAATATGAGTGACATGCACGGCTCGGTATAGAACTCATGGAGACACCGGTTGAAAAGACACTTTTGCCCTAACGATCATTAGTTTACGCATTTTTTATGGGAGAGGTCCTCAACAAGCAATGAAATAATTTTAAGATTAGGATGTGCTCTAATGATGTATAGTGACATCTCTGGTGTGTAGTAAGTGTTCTTTAGAGTAGTGTTCTGCCTGAGACACATTTCGACCTCCACAAGCTTCCGTAATATGTTTATATTTCTGCTGCAGCTTGTCAAGTGATTGTAAAGTACGTGGCTGAAGATCCCCCAGTATAATTGATTCAACATGAAAATTTGCATCCTATTTGAGCCTTGAGTACTCCAAGGAACAACACCTGCAAAATGTTTCTTAAAGGTCTAAATTTTCTCACCACTTTGGCGACGTTGCTATCAGCGCATTTACCCCTCGCATACACACAAGGAAATGGAGAGGGTAAGTGTTGATATTGCATTTTCGTCAGTTTAAATTTTAACAATCCAAATGAACATTATATCTCGCTTCATGCTTTAAGTGCATCTCAGATTCAGTTAATCATCGCAATTTTGGTTGACAAAACTAATATGCGCAAAAAGTTCTTTACATTGGTGCCTTTCATAAGTAGATATAATACCAGTTGCAATGCTTATTTAATAAATTCGTAGTAATGAATAATCTATTTCTGTATTGTTGTGAACGATTCGTTATCATGATCTTGACACGTTTTTGCAATGTTGACCTTGACGTTTATTATTCTCTAATCTTAGCTCCGCTTGTGATGTTTATTTTTATATCTTTATACTTTATCTTTGTCGTTATCTTTATCTTTATGCTTTATATTTGTATTCAACAACTGTGTATAATTTCTGAAAGGGAGAAGGATTAGAAACATAGGGTAACTAGTAAGTACACTTAGGAAGAAAACCATGCGATAATATGTTACCAGTTTTCCCTCAAAAACACTAATATCAACAACCAACTGAAATATCGTGATACTTTAAGTAGGCGTTCAAAGACCTGGCATTAATGAGTATCAGTACATGACATTGACAAGAAATCCGCAGTGACCTTCACAACGTGGGAAGAAAGATTAGTAACACCCAAAATCCCGTAACTTCTATGTCAAACTTATCACTTAAGTTGGGGTAGATAATTAGAGAGTAGGGGGTAAGCAAATAACAACTGTAGACAAAGAGAGATCATTTGACCAGCATCAGGTTACAACTAACAACGAGCTCACAGGCCTATACTGCATATAACCACGTGCAAACAAACCCCACTGACGTATCCGCTAGTTTAAAAACCCACTTAATTAACCAACGAAGCACGCAAAACAAAACACATGAGAACGGACTTATATTTATACGTATTTATTCTTAACGAATAAATGCCGAACTGATCTGAATTGATACATATTGGTGTATATACAACCTGATATAATGATATGTAGGTGATGAATTCAGCGGCGGATCAACTAGTGGTTTGAAAAAACACTGGGAAGACCGCATCAGAATACAACAACTTTATCAATTCACTACACCCATCATAGTAGCCTGGCCTATGGTAATAATCATAATAATACGCTGGTTCATTCTACTTCACATCCTTCTTTAATATATATATACGGTTAAAGAAACATCGAATAGTAACAAAGAATGACATACCGACATCTCTAACGAAATACGTGTCAGAAAATCGTTAAAAAAAACTAAACAAAGTAAAACAATTCTGCAATGTTGCAACGCAGAGCGGTGGTGTTTCTGTAGCCAAACGAATACTTCGTGCTACCACATCATATTTTTATAACTAATGCTTTTCTTCGAAAACGAAAAATTGAACTAGGGAAACTTATACGAAACACAAAACCAAAAATAACACGACCTGTATCTTGTTGCTTTACTCCATCAAAAGAAAGGCATTTATATCTGAAATAGTTACATACTGAAAGCTGTCACACATAGATCATAATATGTATTACTATGTGTGGGTACCGTACCTGTTACAAAGTTAAGACTTTATTTATTGCCATACGTCTGACGTTTAATTGTTTGAACTCAATTAGCAAAGTTGCTACTGTCTTGGGTCGATTCGGAGCTGTAAAGGGCAGCAAATTATGCTCTTATCTTCAGTTCTGGGAGGACCTAACGCAGAACATAAACTCTTTTCTTTTCATTGGCGGTCAAAAGACCAATGTGCGGTATCCCAGTCAGCCTCATACATATTTCAGGTGCGGGGAGAACGTTCATAAGGCCAATGAAAACGCAAATTAATAGTGCTGGTGTTGCCTTCGTCTTGTGCACGATAGTGCCATATGCCCAAACTAGGTAGTCTACTTGCTTTGTGGAAAGGAGGGTCATATTATTTGCGCCTGTTTCTCGTCATACGTCGCAAAGGCGAAGCGCGACGAACAGTCAAAAACAAGCCTTAATATGCCTCCCGGAACCACTACAAGTTAACAGGCAAGTCATCAACATAAAATACATATCGGGATAATCGGGTTAATACATACCAAGTCATAATTGTTGCATAGATAATGAGTAATCTCAAAAAATTATAACGGATTTTCCACTTGATGATCTTTAAACTACATTTGTTGAGTAAAGCGGCTCATTCAATGTTAGTCTTAAGAACCCAAACAGATGACAATATTTGAGCATTTTTCCTTAAAACCCATTAGATCGAAGCAGTCAAATTATTTAGAGGATGTTATGATACTGCTAAAAATTACTTGCTATGTTGACATTACACATGATAAGAGTTTATTGTAGTTGGTATCATATCTTATTTGACAGTTGACATTGCTGTTTGGTATTCCTTTCAGTTTTTATATTTTTATTTCACATTGTAAAGTTTTCGACTACTGATTTCACTTTTGTATGCGTACATTTTAATTAGACTCAACTGATGCCCATCGTAAGTGCTATATTGTTAGATTAAAATTTAATTATATTATGATAGCGTGATATAGATATGCTTTTTACAGACTATGTACCTTTCTCATATCTGTGATAGAATTGGCATCCTTCTCTATAAGGTTGTTTCAAGTTTTAAAGAAACAACGGTCGTTATTTAAAAAAGCTTCCTTTCGTCATATTTAATTGTCATCTGTCCGTGTTAAAGGCATTTGTATTGTTTTTATTTTGGCGCCCAGTTCGACTTGTAGGTGGTATCGGGGACTACGAAGGCAGAGTTGAAATTTATCTGAATGGAGCTTGGGGCACTATCTGTGATGATTATTGGGGCAAGGAAGATGCGGACGTAGTCTGTCGGCAGCTGGGATACAGTACGGCTATCACAGCAGTTTCGTCTGCCGGTTATGGGCAAGGAACTGGTCAAATCTGGTTGGATGATGTACAATGTGACGGATCCGAACATAATGTTTTGTCTTGTGTAAACCGTGGTGTAGGTGCACACAACTGTGGTCATCATGAAGATGCTGGAGTAAAATGTGTAGTTCCAGGTAAGATCATTCTACATTTAGCAGATATTTGAAATATAAATTGAGGTAAGTGTTTACGTTTGGTATGTGAGATATGACTGTATCTAATCATGGGGAAAATTACTTCAACTTGACTTAGCTAGTGTATTCCTAAGGTACAATTATGTTATTAAACATTTGCAACTTCTTGATGGCAATATTATGGTGAAGATGCTGGAGTGAAGTGTCAAAGTCCAGGTAAGACCATTCTACATTTAACATATACTTGAAATATGACTAATGTCAGAGTTTACGCTTTGTATCGATATGATTGCATTTGGATCATGTGACGAAATTACTTTTACATGAATTAACTAGTAAACTAGTATCAATTATTTTACTAAACATTTGCAACTTGTTGATCGCAATATTATGTCCTGACAGTATTCATGAATAGTAATATTCATTCTTCCCTTATGAAATATGTCACCGGTGCTGTGGCCGAGTGCATACAGGCGGTGGCATTTGATACTATGCAATTGGGAGGTCCTGGGCTAGTGTTGTAATAAGGTTGGTTTTTCATCTAAGAAAACGCTACGGTTTTCTTATCTGAAATGGCTTTCTAAACTAGAAAGATTCCAAATTTGTGTAAAAATGTTATACTGGAAGCCACCCGACGTGCAATTTGTAATCGATAAACCCTTTCGGACTTCTCCCACTTCATCGTCGCTTAATGTTGGTCAAAACATCTGACTGACTATATGTGAACAAGAGGGATAAAAATAATTCAAAATATTCGTACGTTATTATTCTTAAAGATTTGAAAATTAAAATGAGGAAATAAAGTTAAAAAAGAGGTAAAACAAATCTAAACATAAAACTGTAGTATATTGTACTGGAAGTGCCTAGAGTCAGTGAGCAGGTTGAGTATTAAACTTAGACAAACGATATAGTTGCTCCATTCTTGTCAAATTATGCACATACTCGCTTGAGGGGGAAGGGGATATTTCAGTGATGACTTTCGTTTTAAAGATACAAGGTATTGACCGTCTTGCTTTTCAACGATAAGTTTTATTTTAGGGTAGATATTCAGGTCAAGACTAATTCTGCTTTTCACTAAAGTCACTATGATGTGACACCCCACAACACCCCTAAACAAAATACACACACAAGCAGGATCAGATTTTTTTAAAGTTAAATACCCCCTTTTCATAAGAGTATTACATTCATTCAGGGCTTTTGTCAAACATATCATTACAAAGCTTGGTCATTCTAACAGACCTCCTTGTGTGCATATTGCTGACTTTATAGGCCGTCGAGTTATTCTGCCGTTACAACTCATTCCTTCTTCAAGCTGTCGTGGAACATTAATATTTGATGCAGTATCTAAATTTAATTTTTTGCAAAACACATACGGATTCGATATGATAGAATTTGAGTCCCTATCATCTAGAAAGAGCTTGAGGTAAGTGGCACAAAACAAATATCATATTATCAATACAATGGTAGAGCTGCGTTCATGTCGTCATGGGTTGACGTAGGCCAAAACTTTTCGGGCAAGCATATTTATTCAATCCATTTCCTAATGAAAGAAGTCGTACGTCATTTGAAATGTTATTTTTGTAACATATTTACCGTTATCCGTAGTGCGACTAGTTGACGGCACCGCAGATTATGAAGGCAGAATAGAAATCTTCTTAAACGGTGCTTGGGGAACAATTTGTGATGACAGCTGGGGCAAAGATGAAGCCGACGTTGCGTGTCGACAGCTTGGGTTTACTGCGGCGGAGGCAGCAACTAGTTCTGCGAGTTATGGGCAAGGAACTGGTCAAATCTGGTTGGATGATGTACAATGTATCGGATCCGAAGAACATATCTTTGCTTGTAATAACAGGGGTGTCGGTGTACACAACTGTGGTCATGGTGAAGATGCTGGAGTAAAATGTGTAGTTCCAGGTAAGATCATTCTACATTTAGCAGATATTTGAAATATAAATTGAGGTAAGTGTTTACGTTTGGTATGTGAGATATGACTGTATCTAATCATGGGGAAAATTACTTCAACTTGACTTAGTTGGTATATTCCTAAGGTACAATTATGTTATTAAACATTTGCAACTTCTTGATGGCAATATTATGGTGAAGATGCTGGAGTGAAGTGTCAAAGTCCAGGTAAGACCATTCTACATTTAACATATACTTGAAATATGACTAATGTCAGAGTTTACGCTTTGTATCGATATGATTGCATTTGGATCATGTGACGAAATTACTTTTACATGAATTAACTAGTAAACTAGTAACAATTATTTTACTAAACATTTGCAACTTGTTGATCGCAATATTATGTCCTGACAGTATTCATGAATAGTAATATTCATTCTTCCCTTATGAAATATGTCACCGGTGCTGTGGCCGAGTGCATACAGGCGGTGGCATTTGATACTATGCAATTGGGAGGTCCTGGGCTAGTGTTGTAATAAGGTTGGTTTTTCATCTAAGAAAACGCTACGGTTTTCTTATCTGAAATTGCTTTCTAAACTAGAAAGATTTCAAATTTGTGTAAAAATGTTATACTGGAAGCCACCCGACGTGCAATTTGTAATCGATAAACCCTTTCGGACTTCTCCCACTTCATCGTCGCTTAATGTTGGTCAAAATATCTGACTGACTATATGTGAACAAGAGGGATAAAAATAATTCAAAATATTCGTACGTTATTATTCTTAAAGATTTGAAAATTAAAATGAGGAAATATAATTAAAAAGAGGTAAAACAAATCTAAACATAAAACTGTAGTATGTTGTACTGGAAGTGCCTAGAGTCAGTGAGCAGGTTGAGTATTAAACTTAGACAAACGATATAGTTGCTCCATTCTTGTCAAATTTTGCACATACTCGCTTGAGGGGGAAGGGGATATTTCAGTGATGACTTTCGTTTTAAAGATACAAGGTATTGACCGTCTTGCTTTTCAACGATAAGTTTTATTTTAGGGTAGATATTCAGGTCAAGACTAATTCTGCTTTTCACTAAAGTCACTATGATGTGACACCCCACAACACCCCTAAAAAAAATACACACACAAGCAGGATCAGATTTTTTTAAAGTTAAATACCCCCTTTTCATATGAGTATTACATTCATTCCGGGCTTTTGTCAAACATATCATTACAAAGCTTGGTCATTCTAATAGACCTCCTTGTGTGCATATTGCTGACTTTATAGGCCGTCGAGTTATTCTGCCGTTACAACTCATTCCTTCTTCAAGCTGTCGTGGAACATTAATGTTTGATGCAGTATCTAAATTTAATTTTTTGCAAAACACATACGGATTCGATGTGATAGAATTTGAGTCCCTATCATCTAGAAAGAGCTTGAGGTAAGTGGCACAAAACAAATATCATATTATCAATATAATGGTAGAGCTGCGTTCATGTCGTCATGGGTTGACGTAGGCCAAAACTTTTCGGGCAAGCATATTTATTCAATCCATTTCCTAATGAAACCAGTCGTACGTCATTTGAAATGTTATTTTTGTAAAATATTTACCGTTATCCGTAGTACGACTAGTTGACGGCACCGGAGATTATGAAGGCAGAATAGAAATCTTCTTAAATGGTGCTTGGGGAACAATTTGTGATGACAGCTGGGGCAAAGATGAAGCCGACGTTGCGTGTCGACAACTTGGGTACTCTGCGGCGGAGGTAGCAACTAGTTCTGCGAGTTATGGGCAAGGAACTGGTCAGATCTGGCTGGATGATGTACAATGTATCGGATCCGAAGAACATATCTTGGCTTGTAATAACAGGGGTGTCGGTGTACACAACTGTGGTCATGGTGAAGATGCTGGAGTAAAATGTGAAATCCCAGGTAAGATGATTCTACATTTAGCAGATATTTGAAATCTTATTTTCTGTTAAAGCTTAAGTTTGGTATGTTAGTTATGATTGCACATGATAATGTGACAACCTTACTTGAACATAGCTTAGCTAGGTATTCCTTAGGTAAAATTATGTCACTAAGCATTCTCAACTTGTTGATGGTAATATTATGCTTTGTCAGTATTCATGATAAGTTACATTCCTTCTTCCTTCCTGAAATATGTCACCGGTGCTGTGGCCGAGTAGATAAAGGCGGTGGCATTTGATACTTAGCAATTGAAAGGTCCTGGGTTCGATCCTGGGACGAGTTATCATCATTTTGGTTTTTCATCTAAAGGCAATCTACGGTTTCCCCTTCTGAAATGGCTTTCTAAATTAGAAAGATTCCAAATTTGAGTTAAAATGTTATGTTGGAAGACCCTGAGGGGACATTTGTAATCGATAACCCCTTGTGGGCTCCTCTCACATTCGTCGCCTCTTAGGCGTCGTAAAAATAACTTTCTGATTATTAGTTAGCAAGAGAAAGGCTAAAAATGATTTAAAGTAACTTTTCGTATTCAATGATTCTTAAAATTAGAAAATTCGTTTCAAAACATTCTAAAAAAACCAAGATATGTATTAGGTGAAAAATGATGTTTGTAAGTAGCTTAGCTCGCATGTGATTTTCTCCGAATGAGACTAGTGAATGGCGAAGCAAACTACACAGGACTTATGAAGTTGCTCATACAGTTGCATACACAGTTAAATATAATATATATGCTTACGAAAGATCTCAAAGAAACCCGGCGGATACACACAGATGGAAGGGTGGGAATGGTGGTGACAGACCCGATAAAATATATACCCGTGTTACATCCCAAATATTGGGTCAAATCTTATTTGAGATTATTACTTAAAGAATTAATTATAACGCATGTTATCATAAGTTAAGTAGGAAGCATACTTGAGGAACAAACTGTCAAAAAACTTAAATAATTAATTAATAACGTATGTTATCATAAGTTAAGTAGGAAGCATACTTGAGGAACAAACTGTCAAAAAACTTAAATAATTAATTAAAAACGTATGTTATCATAAGTTAAGTAGGAAGCATACTTGAGGAACGAACTGTCAAAAAACTTAAATAATTAATTATAACGTATGTTATCATAAGTTAAGTAGGAAGCATACTTGAGGAACAAACTGTCAAAAAACTTAAATAATTAATTAAAAACGAATGTTATCATATGTTAAGTAGGAAGCATACTTGAGGAACGAACTGTCAAAAAACTTAAAGAATTAATTATAACGTATGTTATCATAAGTTAAGTAGGAAGCATACTTGAGGAACAAACTGTCAAAAAACTTAAAGAATTAATTATAACGTATGTTATCATAAGTTAAGTAGGAAGCATACTTGAGGAACAAACTGTCAAAAAACTTAAATAATTAATTATAACGTATGTTATCATAAGTCAAGTAGGAAGCATACTTGAGAAACAAACTGTCAAAAAACGTAAATAATTAATTATAACGTATGTTATCATAAATCAAGTAGGAAGCATACTTGAGAAACAAACTGTCAAAAAACTTAAATAATTAATTATAACGTATGTTATCATAAATCAAGTAGGAAGCATACTTGAGAAACAAACTGTCAAAAAACTTAAATAATTAATTATAACGTATGTTATCATAAGTCAAGTAGCAAGCATACTTAAGAAACAAACTGTCAAAAAACTTAAATAATTAATTAAAAACGTATGTTATCATAAGTTAAGTAGGAAGCATACTTGAGAAACAAACTGTCAAAAAACTTAAATAATTAATTATAACGTATGTTATCATAAGTTAAGTAGGAAGCATACTTGAGGAACGAACTGTCAAAAAACTTAAAGAATTAATTATAACGTATGTTATCATAAGTCAAGTAGCAAGCATACTTAAGAAACAAACTGTCAAAAAACTTAAATAATTAATTAAAAACGTATGTTATCATAAGTTAAGTAGGAAGCATACTTGAGAAACAAACTGTCAAAAAACTTAAATAATTAATTATAACGTATGTTGTCATACGTTAAGTAGGAAGCATACTTTAGGAACAAACTGTCAAAAAACTTAAAGAATTAATTATAACGTATGTTATCATAAGTTAAGTAGGAAGCATACTTGAGGAACAAACTGTCAAAAAACTTAAATAATTAATTATAACGTATGCTATCATAAGTTAAGTAGGAAGCATACTTGAGGAACAAACTGTCAACAAACGTACCTCGTGCTATCTGGTCCTGGAAATTCCCAGAGTCAGTGTGCGGGTTGCACTAACATGAGACAAACAATAACGTCGCTCCATTTCTTGTCCAATTGTGAACATGGGGGGGGGTGGGGCTGGATGTCAATAATGAATTTCGTTTTGAAGACACCAGGTACAGAACGTAATGCTTCACCTAGAAGTTTTACTGTTGAAAGGATATTCAGGTCAGGTTTAATTCTGTTATTTCCCTTAAGGTATTATGTTGTCACACTAAACAACCACCGCCCACCCCTTTGCCCCCTCCCAAATAAAGAAAAACAAAAACCAATAAAAACACACACATAAGCAGCACCGGAATATATTCTAGTTAAATACCCCCTTTATTATGAGTTTTACATTTATTTAAGGCTTATATCAAATATATAATTACAAAGCTTGGTCATTCTACGAGACTTTCTGTGTGCATATTGCTGATTTTACAAGCTGTCGAGTTATTGTGCCGTTAATACTTATTCCTTCTTCATGCTGTCGTGGAACATTAATGTTTAATGCAGGAAATAAATGTGTATTTCAAAACGCAATAACATTCCATTTGAGAAAATGCGATTCTTATCCTCTAAAATAAAGCTTGAGGTAAGTGGCACAGAAAAAAATATCAGAATATCATCATAAATAATCAGATTATATTTGTTATCAAGCTGCGTTCAAGTCGTCATTAGTTGTCGTAGTCCAAGTCTGTTTGGACAAGTATAATTATTCAATGCATCGCCTCAGAAAACAAGTCGTATGTTATTTTGAAATGTTATTTTTGAAAAATTTTTACCTTTCATCAGAAGTACGACTAGTTGGCGGCACCACAGATTATGAAGGCAGAATAGAAATCTTCTTAAACGGGGCTTGGGGAACAATTTGTGATGACAGCTGGGGCATAGATGAAGCCGAAGTAGCGTGTCGACAGCTTGGGTATAGTAAGGCTGTGGAAGCATTCTCTTTTGCGAGTTACGGAGCAGGAACTGGTGAAATTTTGTTGGATGATGTTCAATGTATTGGATCCGAAGAACATATCTTGGCTTGTCAAAACCGTGGTGTAGGTGTACACGACTGTGGTCATTATGAAGATGCTGGAGTAAAATGTGAAATTCCAAGTAAGATCATTCTTCATTAAGCAGATATTTGAAATATACATTGAGGTTAGAGTTTACGTTGGGTATGTGAGATAGGACTGTATCTAATCATATGACAAAATTACTTCAACATGACTGAACTAGCAATTTTCTTACGGAACAATGATTTTTCTAAACATTCGCAACTTGCCTTGTAAGTATAAGTTACATTCCTTCTTCCTTCCTGAAATATGTCACCGGTGGTGTGACAGAGTAGATAAAGGCGGTGGCATTTGAGACTTAGCAACGGGAGGTCCTGGGTTCGATCCTGGGACGAATCAATCTCATGTGGGTTTTTCGTCTCGAGCGATCAACGGTTTTCCTCATCTATTGTGGCATTCAAAATTAGTAAGGCTCAAAGTTTGAGTTAAAATGTTGAACTGAAAGCCACCGGACGTGACATTAGTAATCGATCGGCTCTTACGGGCTCTTTCCACATTCCCGGTCGCTTTAGCGTCATAAAAAACTTATTTAAAATAATGTTCCGAATACCATGATTCTTATATTTGAAAATTCTTTACAAAAAATCTTTACGAAATAAAAGAAGTAGGCTGCCATGCTACAGTAGTAAATGTTTTCTCCGATTACAGTGAGATTGGTAAATGGCGAAGGGATCCACACAGGACGTGTGGAGTTGTTCATGAACGGAGAATGGGGTACCGTTGATGAAGACCCATGGGATGATACTGATGCGGGTGTTGTTTGTCGTGAACTCGGTTTTCCATATGGTGGCACTGGATACAGGAGTGCCCACTTTGGGCAGGGCACTGGACCAATATGGATCGATGAGGTCAATTGTGAAGGCCAAGAGACTAGCCTGTTGCAATGTCCTCATCAGACCGACACATCTGAAGATTCTCACGCAGAAGATGTCGGTGTAGCCTGTAACGGTCTACGTGCGTATTGAAGACAGTAAATTGGAAAGATTTTTAAATGATATTCTTGCTTTTGATTTGAGAACCTTCTTGAGGTATTTTCATATGTGACTCATTATTCGAAATTGAGTAACGATAATTTTACTAAATATAATTTTTAATCATGGTGGCATCAATTGGCATCGCTTCCACTTTTATCAACCGATTTATGTCAGAACAACTGTGCAAGATCGAAATAGGTACATATGCTACCACCAATTTGAGAAGACTGCTTTTCAAGTTTTAATCTAAGATTGACATGAATTTCAACCACCTTGATTCCACCTTGATTCGAGAGCACCCACTGAGCATGCAAGGTAAAATAAAATATGTATGCCCATGAAAGATCTAAAGTGGCCCGGCGGCGAATATTTTTTTTTCAAACTGAACTGACACTGAAATTATTTCCTCGATTCTGATTGGCTCTCAGCGAGCACTTGATATACTTTAGTATTCAACATGGATCCCTCCATACTCTGTCGATATCAGTGTAATCAACACGGACATATTCAAGATATTCACATTAGCAACTTTCCAAAACTGTTGGTAGGTAAATATGAACGAAAGTTTATAGTGTTTTAACACAATGAAGCAACTATTCCCAACTACTCCGCCCATTATAGGCAGTCCTCGATCGTTTGTTTACTTGCTTGACTCCGCTCTACACAACACATGTAATGTAGCCTATTGTACTGTGTATAGTATACAACACAATAAAACACAGTGCATTTGTAATTGTATACATGTAGCCGATGTACATATGAACGAGGTGTTTGTGTACATTCGTAGATGCAATACTTTTAGTTTTATAATCATAATTTCAAAATGTATTCAGTCAATGAATCATGATAGGCCTAGTCGAATATGCAGTGGTCATGAAGACGGCGAGCGAGTGTGTGCCAGCCAGTGAGTGTACACGAAAAAAAGGCATTTGTCTGTATTTTTGTGTCCTTTGACTTGTTAACTAGTTGTATATACGTACGGAAACCTATTGGCTCGCTGAGAGCCAATCAGAATCGAGGAAATAATTTCAGTGGACCGTTTAAAGTGTGTGCGTTTGTGGCGACAGAGCGGATATGACATATACCCTATTAAATCCCAAAGATTGGGTCAAAATCTTATTTGAGAGTATCAGTAAATTAATCATTATAAACTTACGTCATCATCAGTTAGGTAGGAAGTATAGTTGAGAAGTAAATTATCTAAAACAATACCCTGTGGTATGTTGTACTGGAATTGCCAGGAGACAGTGACCAGTTTTATTTTATTTAAAAGAGACACACAAAACGTTGCTCCATTCTGGTCCAATTTTGCCCTTGCTTGCTTAGAAGTATAGTGTCAATGATGACTTTCACTTTGAAGACACAGGAAAAAGACCGTAACGCTTCAACGAAAAGTTTGATAAGTTAGGTATATCCATGTCATATGAGTAATAAAAGGCTTATGTCAAATATATAATTATAAAGCTAAGTCATTCGACCAGATATCCTGTGTGCATATTGCTGACTTCACAAGCCGTCGAGTTATTGTGGCGTTACAAGTAATTCCTTCTTCAAGCTGTCGTGGAACATTCATGTTTGATGCAGTATCTAAAATTAAATTTGCAAAACACAAGAAGAGTCGATTTGTAAAATGTAAGTTCATGTGATCTAGAGAAAATTGGAGTTCTGTAGCGCAACCAAAAGTCGTCATCAAGTTGACGTAGACCAAGTCTGTTTGGGCAAGTCTATTTAATAAATACATTGCTTAAGGAAACCCGTCCTACGTTAATTTTGAAATGCTATTTTTGTGATATATCTACCGTCATCCGCAGTACGATTAGTTGGCGGCACCACATATTATGAAGGCAGGATTGAAATCTTCATGAATGGTGCTTGGGGAACTATTTGTGATGACAGCTGGGGTATGGATGATGCAAACGTAGCGTGTCGACAGCTTGGGTATAGTGCGGCTATCACAGCAGTCTCGTCTGCCGGTTACGGAGCAGGAACTGGTCAAATCTGGTTGGATGATGTACAATGTGTCGGATCCGAAGAACATATCTTGGCTTGTCAAAACAGTGGTGTCGGTGTACACAACTGTGGTCATCATGAAGATGCTGGAGTAAAATGTGAAATTCCAGGTAAGATTATGCTAGAGAATTAAGAGTTTACGTTTAGTATGTTAGATATGATCAGGGGCGGCGATTTCTACCAAATATGGGGGGAGGGGGGGGGGGGTAAATTTGCTTGGGTGCAGGCGAGTAGCAACTTTCTATATATTTTTTTCTTTTTTCATCCATAATATTTTTCAAGATTGCCATCAGTCACACATCATGTTCGACCTCATAGCAGCTCCTGTGGATCATTGCTTTTGTAGGTAATACTACGAAATACTCGTCAACGGCCCACAATACCCGTCAGCTCTACTTTTCAAGGTGTTAAGCCCATTATTTGTTCAGAATTTGAATAATAAATTCACTTCAAAACATACCCATAATGTTGCACAAAATTTCATCTATAGATGATAATATAGAAAAAAAAACCTTCAACGCCTTCCAGACCGGTCAAATTTGCACGAGTTGAGGGAAGTATGATGAAGAATGTTGGTCAGGGAATTTTCGAGTATTCAGACACAGTTAACTTATTAGTGTACAAATATTAAAACGTCTTATAACGGCTACTATATATATACTACCTCGATATCACACCTTGGCTACGCGCCTGTGGTTAGAAATCTTGTAGGAAACAGGCCAAATGGAAACCCAGTGAACCCATATCGATGTGGATCATATATATGATTGTACGTATTTACACTCATACACAAGAGATGTACAGACATTATAATAATAATCATGAGTGACAACATGCTATACGGTCACAGGTCACAGAAACGACAACGAAGAGTCATTAACCTCATGTAGCATGTGTTGGATGAAGTTTTAGCCACCGCCAAATATAATTTGGATAAATAATCTCACGCATTATTTCCTATTTATAACAACACAAAAACTATGCATTCAAATATTGGGGGAGGGGTGGGATATTAGATACTATATCCCCAACCTAAAATATTTTGGGACATGTCCCCACCCGTCCCCCACCCATGATCGCCGCCCATGGACATGATTGCATTTGATCATGTGAATATTAACTTCAAAATGAATCTATAGGTAAAATGCTAAGGTAGAATTATGTTATTTAACATTCGCAATTTGTTGATGGCAATGTTATGACTTTGTTATAACTTTGCTATTGTTAATAGCAATATTACGCCTAGTCGGTATTCATGATTTGTTACATTCCTATATACTTCCTGAAATATGTCACCGGTGCTGTGGCCGAGTGGATAAAGGCGGTGGTATTGATACTCAGCAATTGGGAGGTGCTGGGTTCGATCCCGGTTCGGTTTATAACAAGATGGGATTTTCACCGAAGAGCAATCTATGTTTTTCCCATCTAAAATTGCTTTCTACATTAAGAATATTTCAAAGTTAGTTTATATGCTGGGAGGCACCCGAAGTGAAATTTGTAATCGACCAGCACTTGCGGGCTTCTCCCACTTTCTTGGTCGCTTAAATTCGGTAAAAATTAAATTAAAAGAGGTCCGGCGGATTAACACCGTTGATAGGCTTTGCGTTCGTGGCGACAGACCTATTACGATATATATATATATATATATATATATATATATATATATATATATATCATAAATTAAGTAGGAAGCATAGAAAAGGAACAAGTTATCGAAATACAGGCCTTGTGGTATCTGGTCCTGGTATTACCTAGAGTCAGTGGGCAGTTTTAATATTATAATGAGACAAACAATAATATTGCTCCATTCGTACCAATTGTGTACGTGCTCGTTAAGGGATAAAGTGTAAGAGATGACTTTCGTTCTTAAGAAACCAGGTAAAGTGCGTAATACTTCATCGAAAAGTTTAACTTCAGGAAAAATATTCGAGTCAAGACTAATTCTGCTTTCCACCTAAGTTAATATGATGTGATATCCGACAATAAAAATAAAAACAAAAACACACACAAACTGAACCTGAATTTATCTTAGCTAAATATACCCCTATCATATGAGTATTAATTTCATTCAAGGCTCATGTCAATTTACATAATTATAAAGTAAAATTATTCGACCAGATATCATGTGCATCTTTCTGGCTTTACGAGCCGTCGAGTTATTATGGCGTTACAACTCATTTCTTCTTCAAGCTGTCGTGTAATATTAAAGTTTGATGCGGTATCTAAATGTAAATTTGCAAAACACAAGAAGATTTGGTAAAATGTGAGTTCATGTGATCTAGAAAAAGCTTGAGTTATGTGGCACATAACAACAATCAGAATATCATTATATAAAATCAGATAATTTATGCAATTAAGCTTCGTTCAAATCGTCATGAGTTGACGTAGACCAAGTCTGTTTGAGCAAGTATATTTATTCAATCCATTGTCTAAGGAAACCCGTTGTACGTTATTTTGAAATGTTTTATTTAATATACTTACCTTTATCAGAAATACGACTAGTTAACGGCACCACAGTTTATGAAGGCAGGACAGAGATCTTCATGTATGGTGCTTGGGGAACAATTTGTGATGATCATTGGGATATGGATGATGCGAACGTAGCCTGTCGGCAGCTTGGGTTAGGTCCAGCAGTGTCAGCAAGTAGTTCTGCGAGTTACGGAAAAGGAACTGGTCCAATCTGGTTGGATGATGTTCAATGTTTCGGATCCGAAGAAAATATATTGGCTTGTCATAAAGTTGGCGTCCTTGTACATAACTGTGGTCATCATGAAGATGCTGGAGTGAAATGTGGAAAAGAAAGTAAGAACATTCTACATTTAGCAGATATTTGAAATATAAATTGAGGTTAGAGTTTACGTTTAATATGTAAGATATGATTATATCTAATCATATGCCAAAATTACTTCAACATGAATTACCTAGCAATTTCCTAAGGTACGATTATGTCACAAAATATTCGCAACTTGTTGGGGGCAATATTATGCCTTTTCAGTATTCGTGATAAGTTACATTCCTTCTTCCTTCCTGAATAATATTTTTAAAGTTTCAATTAAAGACTGATATGAATTTTAACCATCGCGTTAGTAAAATGGCTACGAGAGCACACACACAGAGCAGACAACGTTAAACATGATAACGTATACCTATGTAAGATCTAAAAGAGGCCCTTCGAATCAACACCGTTTAAAGTGAGTGTGTTTGTGGCGACAAACTGGATACGACGTATACCCGCATAATATCCCAAAGATTGGGTTAATTTTTTTTTTACAGATTGTTACTAAACGAATTAATTATAAACTTACGTTATCATAAGTTAGGTAGGAAATACAGTTGAGGAAAACAATATCTACCAAAAATTAACCTGTAGTATGTTGTACTGGAAGTGCCTGAAATCAGCGAGAAGTTTAAGTACTAATAGGAATCAAATACAAGCGTAACTCTCATGGGCGGCGATCCTGGGGGGGGGGGGGGAAGGGGGGATATATCCCCCCATGAAAATGGGTGGAGGGGATGTAATACACCATATCCCCCCACCAAATGCCAGGGATAAGAATATTTTCATGCCTTTATATGCATCATCGTGAATGTACGGCTCTTTTTTCGCTTCATTTCTCGCCTACCATAAACGCAGTGCGATCTTTTCAAATAAACCGTCTTTATAAAGCAAGAATAGTTGACTGTAGGCTTCATTGGCCCTATAACAACAAAATGTATTATTGCGCCCACGGTATTGATATAGTACATATATGCACCCTCATAGTATTCATATAGGCCCTATAGTAGGCCTACACACGTACATGTTCCCTCGAACCGCTGAGAATCTCATGTTACCAGGGTAATGCTTAATACACGTTTCACCTGGATGCCCTAGCAATCGGTACCTAGGAATGTAACTATGTGTAAGTGTGTATTGCATGTGTATAGGCCTATAATAGCCTGCATGAGGCCATTTTCTTCATCGAATAATATAAAAGAGCTCTCGAACATTCTAACGTAGCGCCTGAAACAAGATTGACAGGGGCAATTTTCCCAAAATAACACCCGAAATAAAAAATAAAAAAGTATTTTGGATCCTGATTATGAGATATTTCGGACATGATATCCCTATTTTAAAGTTGGGTATATGCCGCTTGGAAACCTCGGGAAGTGCCGTTTCCGGCCGTCTAGAGGGTTTGTAAATCCCAAAATTTTCGTGTACGCTTCGCGCCAACACATGGTGGCGCTACGCTTAGATAGTCAACAAGGTCATATCCCCCCCCCCCCACTCGGAAGTACGGATCGCCGCCCATGATAACTCTATTTTGGTCTAATTTTGCACGTGCTCGCTTGGTGTTAACGTGTCAATGATTACTTTTTTTTCTGAATACTAAAGGTAGAGACAGTAATCTTCAGTGAGAAGTTTTATTTTAGGAAAAATTTCAAGTCAAGACTAGTTCTGCTTTTTCACTAAAGTTAATATGATGTGACAATCAACATCATCCCCCCCCCCCCCCCAATGACACACACACAAGCAGCACCAAAATATATTTCAGTTAAATACCCCCTTTCCTATGAATATGAAATTCATTCAATGCTTGTGTCAACTATATGATGACAAAGCTTGGTCATTCTACCAGACTTTCTCTGTGCATATTGCTGACTTTTACAAGCTGTCGAGTTATTGTGTCGTTACAACTGATTCCTTCTTCTTTCAAGCTGTCGTGAAATATTAATGTTTAATGCAGGGAAAAAATGTAAACTTCAAAACACAATAACATACCATTTGAGAGAATTTGAGTCCTATCAACTGGAAAACGCTTGAGGCATGGGGCATATAATAAAAATCAGATTACCATTATACAAAGACAAAATCAGATTATTTTTGTGATCAAGCTGCGTTCAAGTCGTCATTAGTTGTCGTAAACCAAGTTTGTTTGGGCAAGCATAATTATTAGATACATCGGATCAGAAAACAAGTCGTACGTTATTTTGAAATGTTTTTTTTTAAATATTTACCTTTTATCCGAAGTACGACTAGTTGGCGGCACCACAGATGATGAAGGCAGGATAGAAATCTTCTTAAACGGTGCTTGGGGAACAATTTGTGATGACAGCTGGGGTATGGATGATGCAAACGTAGCGTGTCGACAGCTTGGGTACTCTGCGGCGGAGGTAGCAACTAGTTCTGCGAGTTACGGAGCAGGAACTGGTCAAATCTGGTTGGATGATGTACAATGTGACGGATCCGAAGGACATATCTTGGCTTGTAATAACAATGGTGTCGGTGTACACAACTGTGGTCATGGTGAAGATGCTGGAGTAAAATGTGAAAATCCACGTAAGTTCATTCTACATTTAGCAGATATTTGAAATATAAATTAAGGTTAGAATTACGTTTAGTATGTGATATATGAATGCATTTGCCCAAGTGTCGAAATTGCTTCAACCTGAATTAACTAACAAATTCCCAAGGTATATTATGTTAGTAATCACTCCCAACTTGTTGATGGCAATATTACGCCTAGTCGGTATTCATGATTTGTTACATTCCTATATACTTCCTGAAATACGTCACCGGTGCTTTGGCCGAGTGGATAAAGGCGGCAGCATTTAATACTTAGCAATTGGTAGGTCCCGGGTTTGACCCGGGACGGGTCATAATAAGATGGATTTTTCATCCAAGATCAATGTACGATTTTCCCATCTGAAATGACTTTCTAATTAGAAAGGTTCCAAATTTGAGTTAAAATGTTGAACTGGAAGCCACACCACGTGAAATTTGTTATCCATAAGCTCTTGCGGGCTTCTCCTGCATTCGTGGTTGCTAAAGCGTCGTAAAAATAACTGTCGTATAATAAGTGTTGCAAGAGGAAGGCTACAACTGATTTAAAATAATTGTTCACGCAACATTATTCTTAAAACTAAAGTGGATATGATGTGACACTAAAGAAAAGACACACACAGAAAAGCAGTAACTGAATATATTTAAGTTAGATATCCCCCTTTCATATGAGTATTACATTCATTCAAGGTTTATCTCAAATGTATAATTACAAAGCTTGGCCTTTCTACCATACTTTCTGTGTGCATTTTGCTGACTTTACAAACTGTCGAGTTATTGTGTCGTTATAACTCATTCAATCTTCAAGCTTCTGTCGTGGAATATTAATGTTTAATGCAGGATCTAAATGTGAATATTTTCAACAACAAACATAACATTCGATTGGAGAGAATTTTAGTTCTATCAGCTAAGGTACGTGGCAAATGAGTATCTTCAGTATACCATTATAAATAATTAGATTAGTTTCGCGATAAAGCTGCGTTCAAGTCATCATTAGTTGACGGAGACCAAGCTTGTTTGGACAAGTATATTTTGTAAATACATCGCCTAAGGAAGCCCGTTGTACGTTATTTTCAAAGTTATTTTTTGTAAATTATTTACCTTTATCAGAAGTAAGACTAGTTGGCGGCACCACATATTATGAAGGCAGGATAGAAATATTCATAAATGGTTCTTGGGGAACAATTTGTGATGACAGCTGGGGCAAAGATGAAGCCGACGTTGCGTGTCGACAACTTGGGTATTCTGCGGCGGAGGCAGCAACTAGTTCTGCGAGTTACGGAGAAGGAACTGGTGAAATCTGGTTGGATGATGTACAATGTGACGGATCCGAACAAAACATATATGCTTGTGGCAACAATGGTGTCGGTGAACACAACTGTAGTCATGGTGAAGATGCTGGTGTTAGATGTGAACTTTAAGGTGAGGTTGTTTAATTTATAACAGGGAGTTGAAATTAAACATTAGTTATCGAGACTCATCTGGCATAATTGCTGGTACTGGTGCCACTTAATCGCTGACCATTGACTGTTAAATTGTTATCTTGTGATATTATATTGTATTTCAACAGATGAAAGTATTAGTAATAATAAACAGAAACAGAAAGGGTTTTGAAAGTTGCTGTGGGGGTCATTTCCTGTAACTCTGTATGTTCCTCTTCCCGTAAAGTATTATGAGACAATTTGGCTAGCAACGTCCAATTGTGTTTCAGTATTAATTAAAATAGTATTTTGTACTCGAACATATTGTTCCTTGGTCATAGTGCATCTACATTAAAAGATTTAAGTAGGACATAAACATAACATGAGAGAGTTTTCTAAAGCGATGTTTGTTAAATTACTGACGAAACTGGGATCAAATAGTGACTGAAGGCATGATACATGACCAGCACCATTGATTAATAATATCAAGATATTGATACATTCATTCACACCAAGTCTTCATTAATTTTTCTTTTTTCCAGTCTCGTGAATCTTGTTTGAAACGTCGAAACATCGATATCGGCAGAAATACCGCATCGTCTTACATCATAACATGCACAACTGCTGTGGTTCCAGAAACACTCAACTGATAAGACCCCATTTAAATTCAATTCATTTGTTGTTCTAACTTTTTTTATCAAAGAAAACGAGTGCGGTTGGATGATGATAAATGCATGAACTACATTAATGTTAAACATGCTGTACGTTCATTTTGATAAAAAGTTTAATGTAATGAATTTCGATAATAAAATATTTTATGTACTTGACCTTGAGTTCAGATATTTCTATATCACTTTAAATAAGAATGTCACATCCATCTAATTACCACCACGACTACTCTCTCCCAAGATCATGAAAATACACTCATCTAATAGCCAGCACCAGTCCTCTCACCAAAGATATGACTGTCACACCCACCTTATAAACACCGCCAATGCTCTCACCAAAGACAAGTTTGTCACACTTATCTAATAACTACCACGACAATTTTGACCCAAGATAAGAATGTCACACCCATCTAATTATCACAACGACTACCCTCACCCAAGATAACGATAACACACTCATCTCATAACCACCAACAGTACTCTCACCAAAGATAAGAATGTCACACCCACCTTAAAACCACCGCCAATACTCTCACCAAAGACAAGTTTGTCACACTCATATAATAACGACAACTATGACCAAAGATAAGAATGTCACACCTATATAATTACCACCACCACTACCCACACCAAAGAAAATAATGCCCCACCCACACAATAACCATCGCCAATGCTCTCAACATAGAAAATATGTCACACTCATGTACTAACCGCGACAACTCTGACCAAAGATAAGAATGTCACAAATATTTAATTACCACCATCACTACCCACACCTAAGATAATAATGGCCCGCCCACGCAATAACCACCACCGCTTTTCTGCTTGAAGTAAGAATGGAATGCATTTACAGATCCAAAACACAACGCGGTGGATGTTGAATAAATGTTAAACGGACACATAGAATGAAGTTCGATAAGCGTGGGTGATCTTGATTCAATTAAGCAAGTTTATCTTTCAACTGAGCACATAGCATTTCATATACAGTTTTGTCTCCGTGAGTTAATTTGGTCAGCAAAAATTGATGATCTGAGAATATTTGTAACGAATATAGCATATTTTGTGATTCTTGCTTTATTTCACTCCCCTGATTTTCCAAGGTAAGTGCCCCCTCCCACTGACGCCAATGGTCATACCACATGTGTTCACTGTTTAACTTGACTTATTTATTTTGCAGTTAAATTGATCGCTGCAGATTTCAGCATCTTCTGACCGGTGTATAAGCAAAAACGCCATCATTTAGTTCAAAGAGGTACAATAGGAATTGAACGAATGTGGTTGGATGATGTTCAATATATTTATGGTGGTATAGTGAAGACACGTGAAAACTAACATGGATATGTATGGGAATGTACGGCACTGCCCTTCTACTCATACACCAGATTGGCAGTCTTATAATATATGTGTTAGGTGAAGTGTCGATCACTATTATATTATACACATTTTAAGAAATTCGAAGTCAGTCAATGTACAAACCCCTTAACCATGAATCAAGAAATATGCAGTTGACAGCAGTTCCAGTCAACTTTTGGTCGAGATCCGTCGTAGCAAAACAGAACTTACAGTGTAGTAGGCCCTAACTGAGGGACACCCACTTCAAAGACTAAACAAATATGATGCCACATCAAACCAAAGCTCTTCCTAACCCTCACCATGTTACTTCTCAGAGAGCTAACTGAATGGATGGCCCCAGTCCGCTGTGTCGACCCCAATTTGAGCGATTGAGCAACCTAGTTAGCCTTCATTAAGTTAAATTGTCCCTTTGGACTTTGCAACATTTGGTTCAATTTCTCATCTTTATCTTTATCTCATCCTTTATCTTTTAACCTCACGTTTTTTGCTGTCAGGCAGATTTGTAGAAAACTTTGAAAATTTCAACCATTACTCTAAAAATGTTAACTGTAATCAAGCGTGTAGCCAGGAAACTGCCAAGGGAGGGGCGAAAATGTAAGCAAACTATCAGAGCCGTAGATACGGCATTGCAAATTATGGTTGGCGCGAAGCGTACAAGAACGTTTTGGCTAAAAATGCCTCCCAGACCGCTGGAAATGGCACTTCCCAGGCTTTCTTTGTTGCATCTTAGCATTTTCTCTCTTGAAATTACTAGCGATATTATAAAAACATTAAAAAGAATTGCTCAATGGGGGCTGCCCCATTCACACCCCGACCCCCCTTGGCTATGCTCCTGACTGTAATGAATTTCTTTGAAATAAAGTAATTTCATAAAGTTTTCCTTTCAAATGGGGCTGGGTTGAAATCTTTATTTTACAATGTCCTTCTCCTATCTCTTGTGTAATTGGAATATCTAGTCCAACAATTCAATAGCTTGTGTTAAAAAAATGCTAAAAAGAAAACAAGATATATTCCAAAGAAATGTAAGCGTAACTCCTCCATCTTCACCCGATACTCATAGCTAGTACAGTAACTACTGCAGTAATTACTGTGCCACCTGTAACACATGTTATTGCATTACGCAGTAGTTACTGATGCACGGTTATGGAACATGAACAGTAGTTACTGTACTAGCTATGAGTATCGAGTGCCATCTCACACTGTTTTAATAGTTTTGCTGAAGGTAGTGAATGTAAAGGAACAAGGTGCATGAAACTTCCAAAGCTGCCGGGCTCCATCTCTTGGATTCTCATAATTACTTTGTAAAGTCGCTACTAGAGAATACAATAGTATCGCAAATGCAGCATATTTTAGGGGAAGTTGGACCTGGCTTGTCGCTGAAGCTCTGAGAGCAATTTATTTTATTAACATTTATTTCAGTGCTACAAGAAAAAAATATTACTAAAACGTCTGCAGCTGTAGCGGATTTCAAAACGCAGATCACACCAGAGCCCTGCCACTGTGTGTAGGCCCTAATTATTTCAAGGCAATACCCAGCCTCCATCGTCTAATCATGGTATCACTTGGAAAAGAACCTTTTTTGAATTGCTAATACCCCAACTCGTCATGAGTTCCCTAAATATATGAAAGTTCTTCTTGGTGAAAATGTGATGGTTTAAACTTCAAATGCAACATCCGATAATCAATTTCTTAAACCCAAGAATGCTATAGTAGGATGAAGCTGTTTCTGTTCAATGGTACTTATTATCGTAGCGTATGTTTTTACAGTCTCACAGCAACGACTATAAACGCGCTTTTTCCTATACACGCTTTGGCAAATTACGATGGATAGACAACAATCCACCTATGCTACATAGTACCTCTCTCATATCCCCTTTCCATAGAATAACCATTAAATCATCAGTTGCGGGGAATGCTGCAATGTTTCCAAAAAAAATGTCTAATAAGGTATGACACATGATATTTGACACCCAATGTACATGGCTTGATCAGTTTGCACAGTGAATACGAGACAGTCGTTAATCAGTATGAACAGTAGTGTGTTATAAAACCGTAACACATGTTAGACCTGTCAGCAGAGGCTACTGTGGAAACTTACTAACAGAAGAATTCATCACGCAAAGGCTGTTTCAATTATTGATTGGTTACGTGTCTACACATATGACCCTATGATAGACTAGTAAGTATTACTTGTAAAGATGGTTCAAATTGCTGCTTAAAAGCGTTTTGCAGTAAAAGTGTCATCCACTTTGTGTTAAAGTGTGGACAAAACCTCAAACCTTTAGAGTAGTCTGATAAATTCAGTCAATCATTTTGCATAGAATTGTGTGTTTTCCTTCAATGTAGCAACTGGTCATACATGTTACGTCATCTTCTCCAGTGTTAGAAATGAGAATCAGCTGTACTTTAGGTATCAAGGGGAAACTACAATTCCAAACCAGTTTGGCAGTTACTTTCTCCTAAATGTTTGGATAATGACCGTAACACTAGTCACCTGACGTATAAAAGTTCGATATAATAATTCTTTAGTTATTTACAAGATAAAAACTAACGTTGATCAAATAAATAGATTAAATTTCCTGCTTGAACGCAGAACTGTGGACACATAGAACACATGTCATGTACTTACGTTACATAATATATTAATTAATAGCACCGTTATTTAGACAGCTGTTTAGTACAGGGTTTAATGTCATTTAAAATACATCAACGCATAAACAAATTACAAAGGTGTATCATGACTAAAACAAATACATACACGTATTTTAGGTAGACTTGAAGTAAGTTAAAAACAACAGAGGTTATATTTATTTTCATATACATTTTACATTACAATATAAATTTACACGTAAGTTAGTGGCAAAGAAAAGGGGCGCCATACATCTCTCGTGAAGAGTAACATGCATATAATTAACGGTACCTTCATAGCTGACAATTTAACCTATTGTAAAACATTAGTTGAAACAGTATCAAATTTGAGATTGTGGTAACGTCGTGGACGATACTTTTTCTACCTTGCATAAACATAAACTGTCAATTACACTTAAAAGAAGTTTTATTACATTGGGACTCAAAACTTTATTACACGTAGGGCTTTATTACGGTTATGACAATTTACAATTTTGGAAAATTAACAAGTATATCTCTTGTAGCCTTGGGAAGTTGGTGGTTGATGACTAAGGTTTATGTCAAGAAACTTGCGTTCTTTTTTTTTGTAATCATTGGTCTATTAGTGCCATTCCTGCTTTATTCCATACTGTTTCTATCGTGCTTGGCTTTTAGCTCTAACAATATGCGTTTGGTAGTTCACCTTCTTTTATGAAAAGTGCAGGCTTAAGTGTTTTTGTCCCGACTAGGTTTACTGTGGCCCAATTTTGTAGCAGAACAAGAAAAAGACGAACGCAGTATCTCCTGCAGTATTCCTGCAAGTTTGTTGTATTATCGCCGTTTGCGATTTCATTATTCTGATATTCAGTTTGCTGACATTGGATTGCATTTCTTACTTTATTTTGACCTGTCTAGTTTTAAGTCGAGATATTCTCGTACCAATCGTCTTAACGTTCAGATATCAAACCAAGATTTGCATTGCCAACTTAGACAGATCATTACGATTGACAACGAAACTTGAATGATAAATATATAACCTTGAATGGTAACGTCACTGTAAGAGTTGCGAGATATGGGGTTCTTGACAACAGCTAGCTGTACAACATGATTATTGGGAATCCCCCTAGTGGTCACGATGTGTGAAGACAGCTGACCACTGTATTACAAATACAACAGGCTAAAAAAAAACAAGAATAAGACTGGCTGTTAGGTATACAGTATAAGTAGCTCTATTTGCTCGGTCACACGCATGAAAGTATGCAACATAAAGAATCTTGGTAAAGTACTCTTTACTGTTACACAATTACACTTGTATCAACAATGAAAACTAGAGATATTGATAAAAACAACTAGGGGTGTCAAGTGGCCACAAGACTAATACATGTATGTGTACATTAATAAAAAAGAGATAGAGCTTATCTGGCGGGAGGGTCTGTATAGTCCAGCAGCACGGCACAGCAATGTAGTTGAATAACTGGTAGGCACGGTGATGCAAGGTTTAATGCATGAATGTCCGAGGGCACGAACTTACGAAAGAGACAGCGAGTGGTGAGAGTTCCATGAATATAGATATGGGTTAGAGTTCCAGGAATACTCCAGTGAAAATAGATATGGGCGAGAGTTCCAGGAATATACTCCAATAAATAATATATATTTTCAAAGAAATGTTCTTCCCAAGGAGAGTAGGTAAAGTCCAGTTACGAGATAGGTAGAAGAGTAGGTGACGTCCAGGTAAAAGAGTAGGTGAAGTCCCGGTAAAAGATAGGTTAAAGAGTAGGTGAAGTCCCAGTAAAAGATATGTAAATACAAAATGTCAACTAGCAGGACACAGCTCTCAGTTCCATATAATCCATTAAAACGATGAAATAATGTTTACAAACGTACAGCAAATCAATTATAGACAATTAATTCCTCGGACAGCAAAAGTTATATGAATGCAGATAAATATTCTCAAAGCACAAGATACTGTAGGCAACTTATTACTACTGTATTTATATATATGTATACTGTAGTGTAAAGACTACATGATGTCAAGGGTGGCTATATATACAAACATGCCCTGTTGACTAGCTGACAACCAAACTGCCTCTCTCTCCTAAAACACCTTGGAGGAAACACCTAAACCACAGGATAACAACATGTGACCCTCTTAACACCTCTGATTGGCTATACACACCCTAGATACCAAGAGTAACACTCAGAACTAATCAGAGCTAATTACACAGGCTAATCTGCATACAAATGTCTATCCTATAACTGAAACAACTAAGACAAGGCATCCCTTATTTAAGAAAAGAAAGTAAGAAGAGAAGATGTTTACTAAAACCAACAACTTTGGCAGAACAAAGAAAGTACTGTTGCCACTGGCTCACTACTAATTATACAAGGGAATATGAGCACAGGTTGTGGAAGAGTATAGGCGTACCTATAACATAACCACTTGGAAGGGGAGAAGAAGTAGAAGAAATAGAGCTATTTACATCCCTGCCCGCTTAATATTGGCTTACACTGCCAATGAAAACTTCTTGCAGCAATAACCACAAAACAAAATTTAAAGAAATAGAAATGAAGGAAACATACAGCATATACTTGTGAAGTATATATCCAACCTGGTTAGACCAGAAGGCTGTAACTAACACAGTTTCCTAACTTCCTAGTACAACAGTCAAACAACAGCTTGTAAATGTGAAAAAAATACAGTATCTCCTAAAACAATCGGATCCTCTGGCAAGGATCATACCACAAAGACCGGTAAGTCTTGGTACAAAAATACAAATGAATACACAATAGCACACCTTATTTGAAGAAATGAGATGCTCTAGCCTTACTCAAGCCATCTTCTAACCAGTGCATAGAAAGTACAATGGGTGAAAAATCATTACTTATGATATTATTGACACATGACTCCTCGGGAGGCAAACCTTTGGTCCTACGTGACCGTCTGAGATACAAAGTGGGATCTACAACTGATTCTACAACTGATGTATCTACAACTGATGTATCTGGTACTGTGGTGAGCACAGAGGGTGTGTTGGTTCCTGCCCATCAGAAGCGTCTGTGTCTTCATCAGTACTATGATGGTCTATGCTGTCACAGTCATGTACGTAAAACAGCCTACTTATATAGTGACAAGGGCTGTATGAATGTCAACACCAGTGTATGTGTTTGCTGTATACGAACAACCATGACGATGACTTAGCTCTAAGAAAAGTTTGTTTCACTGAGTTTTCCAGTTGTATACACGTTATGAAAGACCATATACAGTATATATATCATGAGTGAGAGAGGAAAAATGGAAACGTCAAAAATCATCGCAGCTGCTGGTACGGTCTGGTATCTGCCTTGGAATTGGTATCCTGAGTAGTGGTGTCACTGGGCTACTACTGGTACCTGTAGGGGCATCGTTCTGGGGATCTGTGTTTGTCTCTTCTATAGTTACTGGAATACGGCAAAGTTTCAAAGCATTGCGGTGGAGAACCTTTTCCATGCCGTCACCACTGTCTGGTTTCTGCCGTCAAAATGAAGGCGTTTTACCAGCACACGCTCGCCTCTGGATAAGGGTTGATCTTTCGTCTTTCGATCGTAAAGTTTCTTTTGCACAGCAGATGCTTTCTCCATTTCTTTCTCTGCAAGTATATGGGCATGGTGGAGTCGTTCCCAGTGATAACTAACCCAGTCAGATGACATCGGTCTCTGGTTGTCTTCAGGTGTCGCCATTTCTAGATCAATGGGTAGCCTTCCATGTCGACCAAACATTAGGTAGAAGGGGGTTTGTTTTGTTGAGGAATGCTGTGTATTATTATAAAGGTATGTAAGTTCTGCGAGATGTGCAGGCCACTGCGAGATGTGCTGTGGCCGATTGGATAAAGGCGGTGGCATTGATACTTAGCAATTGTGAGTCCTGGGTTCGATCCCGGGACGGGTTATAATAAGGTGGGCTTTTCTTCTTAGAACAATCTCTGTTTTGCCTATCTGAAATGGCTTTCTAAATTAGGAAGATTTTAAGGTTAAGTTTAAGTGTTGTACTGAAAACCACCGAAATGAAATTTGTAATCGATCAGCTTTTGCGGGCTTCTTTCACATTCCTGTCGCTGTAACGTCGTAAAAAAACTGCATTATTATAAGTGAGGTAAGAGGAAGACTAAACCTGCTTTAAAATAATTTCCGAATACCATGATTCCTTAACTTTGAAAATTAGTTACAATTCTTTTAACAAAATAAAATAAGTGCTAAGTGTAGCAGGAAAAAAACAGTCTGTAAGCTGTCATGCTCTTACGTGTTTTCTCCGAATTACAGTGCGATTGGTGAATAGCGAAGGGAGCTACACAGGACGTGTGGAGTTGTTCATGAACGGAGAATGGGGTACCGTTGATGAAGACCCATGGGATGATACTGATGCTGGTGTTGTTTGTCGTGAACTCGGTTTTCCATATGGTGGCACTGGATACAAGAGTGCGCACTTTGGACAGGGCACTGGACCAATATGGATCGATGAAGTAAACTGTCAAGGCCAAGAGACTAGCTTGTTGCGATGTCCTCATCAGACCGACACATCTGAAGATTCTCACGAAGAAGATGTCGGTGTAGCCTGTAACGGTCCACGTGAGTATTGAAGACATTAAACTCAGAAGAGTTATAAAAGTTATTCTTTCTAGTGTTTTGAGTACCTCCTTAAGGTATTTTAATATGCGACTCATGATTCGAAATTGAGTAATGATCATTTTACTAAATAGAAACATTTAATGATGGCGGTGTCACATGGCATCCCATCCACCTTATAAACCGAATTATGTCAGAAAAATTGTGTAAGATAGATTAAGGTACATCAATTGCTACCACCAATTTGAGAAGGTAAACTCATATTTAGCCATGAAATAACTTTTACAGTTTTAATATAAGACTGAAGTGAATTTTGACCACCTTGGATAGTACAATGGCTACGAGAGCACACACGGTACAGACAAGGTTAAATATAATATATGAACGTTGGATATACACTGTTTAAAGTGTGTGCGTTTGTGGCGACAGACCGGATATGATATATACCCGTAATAAATCCCAAAGATTGGGTCAGAATCTTATTTGAAGATTCTCACGAAGAAGATGCCGGTGTAACCTGTAACGGTGCACGTGCGTATTGGATTATTTTAAATTGTTATTCTTGCTATTGTTTTGAGTAGCTTCTTGAGGCATTTTCACATGGGACTCATGATTCGAAATTGAGTAACGTTTATTTACTAATAGCATTTTGAAATATGGTGGCATCACATAGCATCGCTTTTACTTTTATAAACCGATTTATGTCAGAACAACTGTGTAAGATCGAAATAGGTACATATGCTACCACCAATTTGAGAAGGTAAATGCATATTTACGGATGAGACTGCTTTTCAAGTTTCAATCTAAGACTGACATGAATTTAAACCACCTTGTAAATAAAGCGGCTTCGAGAGCACACATTGAGCATGCAAGGTTAAATACAATATGTCTGCTTCTAAAAGTGACCCGGCGGAAATACACCGTTGAAAGGGTTTTCGTTCGTGGCAACAGAACTGATATGACATATACTTGAATTAAATCCCAAAGATTGGGTCAAAATCTCATTTGATATTATTATTAAGAAATTAATTATAAACTTAAGTAATCATCAGTTAGGTAGGAAGTATAGTTGAGGAACACATTATCTAAAAACATTACCCTGTGGTGTGTTGTACTGGAATTGCAAGGAGTCAGCGGGCAGTTTTATTTTATTTTAAAAGAGACAAACCAAAACGTTGCTCCATTCTGGTCCAATTTTGCACGTGCTCGCTAAGGAGAATAGTGTCAACGATGACTCTCGCTTTGAAGACACAAGGTAAAGACCGTAACGCTTCAACGAAAGTTTGATTTGAGGAAAGATATTCAAGTCAAGAATAATTCTGCTTTTTCACTAAAGTTACTATGAAGTGATGCTTGACAAAACACACACAAAAACACCCCACACACAAACAGCAACTGCATATATTTTAGTTAAATATGTCCATATGATATGAGCAAAATATTCATTCCTCCTTGAAATCTGTCGTGGAACATTTCTGTTTGATGCAGTATCTAAATGTAAATTTGCAAAAGACAAGAACATTCGATTTGAGAAATTAAAAATCCTGTGATCTAGAAAAAGCTTGAGTTATGTGGAACATAACAAAAATCAGAATATCATTATGTAAAATCAGATAATTTTTGCGATTAAGCTGCGTTCAAATCGTCATGAGTTGACGGAGACCAAGTCTATTTGGGCAGGTATATTTATTCAATCCATTGTCTAAGGAAACCCGTCGTACGCTATTTTGAAATATTGTTTTTATTATATATCTACCGTCATCCGCAGTACGACTAGTTGGCGGCATCACAGATTATGAAGGTACAATAGAAATCTTCATGAATGGTGCTTGGGGGACTATTTGTGATGTATATATATATATATATATATATATATATATATATATATATATATGTATATATGTATGTATACATATATATATATATATATATATATATATTATATATATTTTATATATATTTTTTGCCTTTGTCGTTTACCTCCATTTCATTAACATCACGTCTGTTCAAAGTATCTCTTTAGAGATCGATAGTAAGGCAAAATATCTCACCAAAAACAGAACTAGTATTGTTCGATACAGGTGACAAACGCCTACAGTGAAATTACGACTTTCCTTGCCGGTTTCGAACCCTGGACATACAATCATATATATATATATGAATGGAAGTTGGGGAACTATTGCCGATGAAACCTGGGATGAACATGCCAGCAATGTTGTTTGCCGTGCACTAGGATACCAGGCAGGTGGATCACCACGCAGATATTGAGTGTTTGGGCATGGCGTTGGACCATTATTGTTGGATTATGTTCGTTACCGTGGAAACGAGCATAATTTGCTGTCATGCGATTATAGGTCAAATTCAATTAAAAATCTACACGACAGAGACGTTGGGGTTGTTTGTGAAGATAACAGTAAGCTACTTTAAAACCTCATTTTACTGCCTTTATTCTCTGCATTTGGTTCTCTTCAGACAAAATCTAAAAAAAAAATGTTTTGAGTTGAGGTAGTGAGAAAAAGATGTAGGAAACTATTGGAATTTATTTTATTCTTATTATATTAATATCTTGGTATAATTTGTCTCTGCATGATTACTTTACAGTAGCTACTATTATACTATGTCAATGGTCGTACACATTGAATGAAATTTGGCAGGTTGGAAGCAGATTTGAAGTATACGCATTCGATAATGTTTCGATTCACTTCTTTTGTATTAGATCCTGTTTCCACAAACTGTGATCGCGCTTGTGTCGATGCGGAAACTCGAACATGTGTTTACACATGGGATGTTACTTACTATTATTCAATGAATAGCAAATTTGGCAATTGTTCTACTAACCCGGATGATTGTGAGATAGATGGATGCGTTCCATTAGGTGGACGTAAACGTCCTCTTGTTACCGTCAACAAACAAGTTCCTGCTCCCAAATAATTGTAAGTGCAAATGTTTGTCTTAATATAGATAGAAAGTAAACCAACTGAAAAAGAAGCTGGTTATGAAAGCACGTTGTGGAGCATTTTGTTTCAGTTCGAAACCACTGTAATGTAATAGGCATATACTGCCAGGGAAACAACCGAACGCTTCACATATATTAATGGTTTCGTCACCCGAGGGTGGGCAGTTTTGATCGTACTTCCAGGTAGCGGCCTTGTATACAAGTGATTTTCCAACCGTGTATTCCTTCGGTTTACTAATGTATTTACGTTAATTGAATGGAAAGTAGCATTCCAGGGCCTTGTTAAGAACCCTCAACATTGGTTTTATACTGGAACAAGCTAATGTCTTACGAACTGAAATGATAATTCCAAACAGTTAATGTCTGTCCCAGAGAAAGGACTGGTATTGTTCTTCAATTGAGGGCATACATTACAATCGATGATTCGAATAGCATGTACGGTATCTGACAGTGTAAATTCGTCAGGAACTCCATTTTTCAATTTTTATTTCGTATAGGTATGCAAAGGCGATACAATTGTAGTGAACGTAACCAACATGTTGGACGATATGACTGGTGTCACGTTCCATTGGCATGGAATGAATCAGAACCTCACACCTTCAATGGATGGTCCATCCATGATTACGCAATGCCCAATACCTTTCGCCACGATATTTACTTACGAGTTCAGAGCAAATAATGCTGGAACATACTTCTGGCACTCGCACATTGGTCCGAATCGTGCGGATGGTTTGGCTGGTCCACTCATCATTCGAGATGCGGTAAATAACAAGTAAATCTAGTATTATCTTTTGAAATAGAGACACCGGCACTCTACTTTACCCATATTACTCGTTAAATAAGGATAGCAACATCACCCAACCCCATTCCCCGGCTTAAAAGCTGTGTCACCAAATATACCCACATGTGTATGCCGAGCTCATCTTTATAAAGTATTTTGGTTGGATGTTAATGTTGTCGTAAGTTTTAACTAGATCTGACCAACACAGAAACACAATATCATTCTTGAACTGTACGGTAGTAGTAGCTTAGAACTGTTTCAATTTGGTAAACTGAACACTGCATACAGTAAAATATTTACTGTATGGGCATTTTTGTTTTCACTTGGCATTACTGCAGACCACCGAAAACTCTGACAGATTGCTCACTTCCAATCTCACTGAAGAAAGAAAGTGACAAAGGAAAGTCTTCATGTCATCAACGAATACATTTATAAAGACTCTCTTGTCAGTTGAAATGTGTATAAGGACCATACTTAAAAAATAAGATTACCAAAGAAAAAGCAACGTAAAGTAGAAATACTGAAATTGCCGTAGTGGTATGACAAATAAACTTTATTAATCGTAGCATAATTCAGACCGAGAGGTTCCTTCTGCTTATGTCTCCTAGATGAGCATTTTCTGCTTGAAGCAAAACCAGTTATTCAACATTTTTTATGCCACAATGGAGGTTTCATGTTTGCATTGATAATCACTGTAGTATCTTCGAATCTTTTCCCTGAAATTAGATAAGATGGACCTGACTAAAGCGTAAGAGAGGAGATTTGTAAGTTCAGTTATTAACTATGTATCCTTTAAAACTGAGCTGCAAATGTGAAGTTAAATTCAAAGAAGGCAAATATTATGAATATAAGGATAAAATAGTTTATCCATAAAGTATGGTATTCGTTTTGTTTTCATTGACTAACAGATTGAGGTTAAAAGCGAACATTACGATGTAGATGACTCAACTCACGTTATGTTTATACAAGACTGGTTAGAAGATTACACTGAGACTGCACATTATATTAGTTATCTCTACGATAGGGGAGAAAACAATGCACGTTTCTTTCTGATCAACGGCAAAGGTAGAAATGACACAAGTGGCGCAAACACTTCCGCGGTGCCACGAGAAGTGATTAATGTACAGAGAGGGATGAAATACAGAATTCGTGTCATTTAATAATGGATTCGCTGGATGTCACATCAAACTTTCCGTTGATAATCACACTTTGAATGTTATTGCAATGGATGGCTATATTATAGAAAACACAGAGGTCACTGCCGTGATTGTTCACCCAGGAGAAAGATTTGACTTTGTTCTTAATGCATGTCAACCCGGTAACAGTACACTGAAAACTTAAATTGGTTCACCGACTAACAAAACGTTAGTCCATCTGGTGCCTCTCCCGACTAACATAGCCTTAGTCAGTTGCTATACCGACTAATTTATTCCTTAGTCAGTTGGATTTCTTAGTCGGTCATCTTAGTCCGTCAGCTTAGTCGATCAACAATTTCTCAGTCGGTAAATGTATATTAGTCAGTTACATTAGTTGGTGACATTAGTCGGTCTTTACCGACTAATTTATATGAGCCACCGACTAGTTTATAGCAGGTTTTACATTAGTCAGGATGGTGCCTCTCCCGACTAACCTTTCTTAGTCGGTATCGACTGACTAGTTGCACTGACTAGATTCACTGAAAGAATTAAACCCGACTAGTTTCACTGACTAGTATCACTGAAAGAAAAGAGAGCAGAAGAAACACAAATAATGTGTACGTTGGCAGTATTTATTTCTGATAAAACTTCTGATGTCTACAAAAGGCTGACTTTCGACAGATAGAGAAGAAATCACTGTAAATAAAATCTGAAAATCTGATTTTTTTTTTTCCAACAAAGTTAAGACAAGTTAATAGATCAAACATGAATCGCAAAAGTATAGCACTGCACAATAATGCAAAGTTGAATCTTGGGCAAGGGTTCCTCATGACTTTCGTATTAAAGTGGTACCCCAAATCGACACCAGTTAAGTCTTCACGAACAAAGAGTGTTTCTCATAACTACAAATGGCCTCCCACTTGTCTTCAGGAAGCCAAAATCTGCACCATTATTGACCTGTGAACAGAAAATATGATATACGTGTAAGCACAGATACAGATATAGCACATGATAACTCACATTATCATAAACATACATTTACATTAAAATTTTATAACATATTGGGAGGTATACATTTAAATCTAGGTCCGTCAAATTATAAGCCAGGAATAGCAGTTTTTACCAAATTATTATTAGCTTTGCACAGCATAACACCAAGTTATTTCTCAAAGCTTAATAATTATGTTAATCATGTTAATAATGATCCCAATAGACCGGGATCCCAGAGGGTTTGGTTAGCTGGGAAGGTAACCAATTGCCTTGTACATCACAATGTTCACAGTGCATTCCTGTATATGAAACCAGACGACTGGCAAACCGACTGTGGTGGGTGTGGCTGGGAGAGCAATTTTAAAGTCACCTGATAGCTAACCTAGATCAGTTTTCATGGTAACACATCAAAGTAAGTACAATATGTCAGGTATGGCCCCAAGAGCAACAAATGGCCATTGCCAGTAATTATTGGTGGTGGGGTACCCCTGCCAGTGATCTATAATTGACCCCTCAAGGCTGACCTAGGTCAGCTCATGAGGTAACCACTTGAAACCTACTGGAAAATGTTGGTTAGGGCTTCAGATACAACTGATGGGCATTGCCAGTAATTTTTATTGGTGGGGTACCCCTGCCAGTAGACCCCCAAAATGCCCATCCCCCATTGACCTAGATGAGCTCATGATGTAACCAGTTGAAAACTACTGGAAAATGGTATCACTTCATATGTAAGGGATGGGAATTTCCAGTATTTTATATTGGGGGGGGGGTACCCCTGCCAGTAGACCCCCAAAATGCCCATTCCCTCATTGACTTAGGTCAGCTCATGAGATAACCAGTTGAAAAATTACTGGAAAATGATAGGTATCACTTCATATGTAAGGGATGGGCATTTCCAGTCATTTACATTGGTGGGGTAACCCTGTCAGTAGACCCCCAAAATGCCCATCCCCCATTGACCTAGATTAGCTCATGAGGTAACCAGTTGAAAACTACTGTAAAATGATTGGCAGGATTCTATATATATGTAAGGGATGGGCATTTCCAGTAATTTATATTAGTGGGGTACCCCTGCCAGTAGACCCCCAAAAAGCCCCCCCCCCCCCTCATTGATCTAGGTCAGCTCATGATTTAACCAGTTGAAAACTACTGGAAAATTATTGACAGGATTCTATATGTAAGGGATGGGTGGACTCTGGCAGTGGTGGCCCACCAATATAAAATACTGGAAATGCCCATCCTTACATATGAAGTGATACCTATCATTTTCCTGTAGGTTTCAACTGGTCAAATCATGAGCTCACCTAGGTCAATGAGGGGATGGGCATATTGGGGGTCTACTAGCAGGGGTACCCCACCAATAAAAATTACTGGCAATGCCCATCCCTTGTATCTGAAGTCCTAACCAACATTTTCCAGTAGGTTTCAAGTGGTTACCTCATGAGCTGACCTAGGTCAGCCGTGAGGGGTCAATTATAGATCACTGGCAGGGGTACCCCACCACCAATAATTACTGGCAATGGCCATTTGTTGCTCTTGGGGCCATACCTGACACATTGTTCTTACTTTGATGTGGTTACCATGAAAGCTGCTCTAGGTTAGCTATTAGGTGACTTTAAAATTGCTCTCCCAGCCACATCCACCACAGTCGGTTTGCCAGTCATCAGGTTTCATATACAGGAATGCATTGTGAACACTGTGATGTACCAGGCAATTGGTTACCTTCCCAGCTAACCAAACCCTCTGGACTCCCGCTCTACAGATCAGTGAAAATTTGACCAAACTTATGAAGCTTGCACATAAATGATATACTAGACTGGTTTTTTTTTAAAACAGGTTATGAAAAGTATCTTAAATATCATTAAACAGTTGGGTACAATAGTTAAACTCACTCTTCCATCTTTTTTCTCTATGGTACTTGTTCCTTTGCTTTTTGGACTCTTGGATAAACTCTTTTGTTCTGCGAAGGGTACCAATATATCATCTTAAAACATGTCTTTAAGCCATATAACACAGTTCTCCTCTTCTGTTGTTGCCTCCACACTGGTGTCGTACATCACAGGAAAGCTCACCCTTGACTTAGATATTTGGCTTTTCAATTCCTGCTGGAAGAAAGAAACAGCAAAGTATTCATCATTTGAAAAAAAAAATAAATAAAGTTTTCACCACAAAGTTATGTGAGATTTGCTTCCACTATAGTCTCAAAAAACAATCCCAAAGTTTGAAGCAGACTGTATAAAGCTGAAAATTTGAACGAGAGTGTCATCACCATTGCAACCAGAATCAAATGCCCAGAATACAGAGATAATAAAACATGGGCTAAATCTTTGTTTGTTTTTATGATCTTTAAAAATATAAAATTTTAGAAACAGAAATGCACTGAGCCAACTTATTTATAGGCCTAATCGTTTTTAGTTGTTATTTTGCTTGCTCACATAACAAGCCTGTTTAGACCTAGGCTAGAGGAGAATCAGTACTTTGTTACACTAAGTTTGTCTTCGGTCGTTTTGATATAGTCTTACTAGTAGTACTAAAGTATATAATGGACCGGCGAAGACTAGAGAATACCCAGAGTTTTAGCAACTGCGTTAAACTGTATCATCTGATCTATTATTTACGCCAATGAGTTTCATTCAATCTAGGATCAAAAAGAGAAAAGTAATTAATCTTAACCTACTTTGCTACTAAACAGATATGCTTGAATTACAAATAAATGTCAAAAAAACATCATAATCTAAGAATCGATGCATATACATATACATAAACAGAATAATTTGAATTCGCGCAAGTGAACCCTGCACTACATTGGACAGAAAAAAAACGTGCAATTAGACCAAACTAAACATACTAAATTTTCCGTTACTTCTACATAAAATATCAATACAAATACAACAACTTACTCTTTTGGCAGTATACTAAAAGCACATGTTATAATAACTTCAGACTATCAAGCTTTCCTGAGAAAAAACGGTTAATACTTCTTACAGTAAGCAAGTCGACCGTGAAGGAATGTCGCAATTGTTTCCTGGGCGTGACCGGAAATTAAATACTAAAAAATGATAAATGAAAAGGTTAAATAGAACTGAAGCGTGCATCCTGACTGCTCGCAACATTATAATACCGTTGACTAGCCAACATAATTTGTTCAGCCTACTGTGACTGTACGTTTGAAGGTCTAGCCTTGCTTATTCAATATCACAAAGCCTACCCATTTAGATTCACATGGGAAATTACAGGAAATCTTTACCAAATGAGTGTAGACTTCAAATAAACTATTGAGCCTTATAGTTCCAGCATTTGTTTGGGAATAAATAAGAAGATTATGTGCCACTGTTCAATCTAGCCCAATACACACATAACACATTGTTAATTGGTGTTTAGGATGCACACTTTAGTGTTGAGAATGCACTGCAGTACCCAGTAGAAGCATATAGGCTACTCACTGTCATTGCACTTGTGTATTGCGAAACGCCAACGTGACAACGGTAGCGTTACACTAACCATAATACAGTACTAGTGCCAGTGGCCTAACAATTAACTTTAATTTTACCTTCAAGTTAAAGGAATAACAGGTAGGCCGATGATGCAGTTAATACCTCCATTCTTCTAAAGACCTTCTTGGGTGATTTACGGTTGAAAGTTGCTTAGAGTGATCGTATGAAACTATGCCAAGCCCAGCAAGCTGCCGTTGCCTCTCGGTTTCCAAATTGATGTGAATCGAATTGGGTTAAAATACATTAGTCCGTCGACACCGACTAAGCTACGATTATGGCGTAAATCGGGTGTCCGTATCGTTCTTAGTCCATGGGTTAAAATACCTTAGTCCGTCGCCACCGACTAAGCTGCGATTATATTTTCCTTAGTCAGTGTAAACTAACTAAGAAGCAGCGATGAAACCAAGATTTTTGCTAGTCCGTGTGCATTGACTAACGTTACAGACTAATTTAACGTTAGTCCGTGGCAATATTGACTAGTTTATTTTTTCAGTGTACTCATCGGCTTCGGATCGAGGGGTATGTTGTTTTCAGATGTTATTTAATTGTATTTACTGCTTTGTGAAAACAGTGAAAACTATTCAGACGCATCCGACTCAATGCGGATCTCAGAGTTTGTTGTAATGTTGATATTGAGGGCGTTGATGTCAAGTGGTTAAGGCAGTGGACTTTTGATCTCAGGATTACAGGTTCGAGCCCTGGCCAGATCATTGAGTTGTGTCCTTGGGTAAGGCACTTTATTTCCATTGCCTCTCTTCACCCAGGTGTATAAATGGGGACTTGCGAGGTGACTTGTTAAAATAGTTGCGTGCGCCGGTTTGTGGCTGCACCCTATGGGAAGTCCCCCGGGACACGTGGCTGTTGTGCCCCAGGAGAGGTTGTTTGAATTGTGCACACTTTGGTGTGTAGGTGCGACAAGTTACCAATGACCAGGGTTAATTGTAAAGCGCATAGAACTTAAATACCGGAGTAATAATAAAATAATAATAATTAAAGGAAAGAATGGCTCTCATCGGTGACCGGACAACTCCCCCCTGGACAATTACCCCCCGGACAATTACCCCCCAGACAATTCCCACCCCGGACAGTTCCCACCCCAGACAATTCCTCCCCCCGACAATTCCCATCCCGGACGACTTCCCCCCGGACAATTACCCCCCGGTCAATAACCTTCCCGGACAATTTCCCCCCGGACTATTTCCCCCCCCCCCCGGACAATTTCCCCCGGACAATTGCTATGGCGCGAGAAAGCGGAATATATACGTACAAATATATATATGCTGTACTTGCGAAATGCATACATGGTTAACTTCAAAAATACATTTTAGACATATTTGTTTACACATATATATTCCCTGAAAATTATATTTATTCCCTTAAAGTATATATTTATATATTCTCCAGGCGTACAGAAAGTATTTTCTTAATAACAAATATGTATTCTGTGCAAAAATATATATTCTCTTACAGTAAATATTCTGTCAAAAATATATATTCTCTAACACAAAAAATATTTTTTCTCTGCCAAGAATATATTTATTCTCTAAGAGAAAAAAAGGTATTCTCTAAAGAAATATATATATCCTTTTTCAAAAAGTATGTCAATTCTCTGACCGAAAAATATTTTTCTCTAACAAAATATATAAATTCTGTGACAGAAAATATATATATTCTATAGAAAAAGTTTTTGTCTGTACAAAAATAAATTTTTATTCTTTGTAGGAAATAATATATATTCTCTAATAACAAAGTTCTATTCTGTGCAAAAAATATATTCTGTAAGAAAAATATATGTGCTTAACAAAGTACGGTGCTCTGTAAGTGCCAACTGAGATGTTTTGTTGTTATTATTATTATTATTATTATTATTATTATTATTATTATTATTATTATTATTATTATTATTATTATTATTATTATTATTATTATTATTATTATTATTATTATTATTATTATTATTATTATTATTATTATTATTATTATTATTATTATTATTATGGTTCCTTATATAGCGCAAATACTATAACATACGTATATTCAAATGCGCTTTACATGATGAAGAATAAAACAATAATAAGTAGAAATAAAAATACAAAACAAATCAAGTTAAATTAAGTTAAGTTAATAAAAATAGTGGAAAAAAGAAAATAATTACAAGATAAAGAGTAAAACAAATATATAACAACAAAACAATTTACGAAATAATAATACATAAAATGAATTCAGATATTATAAGCATTGCAGTATAAATAAGTCTTAAGTTTGGATTTAAAAAGGGTAAAACTTTCAATTTTTCTTAAAACCTCAGGGAGTGAATTCCATAAAACAGGCGAAGCATAGCTGAAAGATCTCGGTCCAAATTTAGCAGTTCTTATGTTAGGAACAGTTAAAAGCAGAGCGGACGAGGAACGCAACGGTCTAGAGGGAGTGTAAAGAGAAATTAAATCACAAAGGTACTGCGGTGCAATATTGTAAATACATTTAAAAGTGAGTAATAAAATCTTATAAGATATTCTTTCTCTAACTGGAAGCCAATGCAAGTTATGTAGGACGGGTTTTATATGATCATATTTGGAAGTACCCGTTACAAGTCTGGCAGCAGCATTTTGGATTTTCTGAAGTTTATCTATGAGATGTGAAGGTAAGTTACAGTATAATGAATTGCAGTAATCTATGTGTGACGTAACAAATGCATGAACAAGTGATTTACATGAGGTATCATCCAAGTAACTACGAATATGCCAAAGGTTATGAATACTAAAATTTGCTTTTCTACACACATTTGCAACATGTAAGTCAAGTGAAAGACTTTTATCAAAAATAATACCCAAATTACGAACCTTATCAACTGTATGAATTGTTGCCGCCCCCACTTGAAAAGAAAAATCAGGAAGTTTAGCCAATTGTTGCTTTGAACCTATGACTATCAATTCAGTTTTTGTATCATTTAGTTTAAGATTATTCGTTAAAAACCAGTGACGTGCATCAGCTACACAATTTTCCATTGCAGAAATTGCCTCACCTCTGGCAGTGTCATTGCCAGCATTAAAAGCAAGATAAAATTGATTGTCATCAGCATAACCCTCACAGTAAGGAAGGTGCTTAAGCAAAACATGATACAATTGGGATAAGTATGTAATAAAAAGTATGGGGCCAGTACAGCTTCCTTGGGGGACACCGTGCTTCAAAAAGAAGTCTTTAGAAAATGTACCATTTACAAGAATTTTTGACGCCTATTACATAAATAACTTTGAAACCACTGAAACACCAGGCCTTTGATATTTATACGATTACCCAGAGTATAAATGTTCAGTAACTTCAGTGACCAGCTTATTCATCATATTGCTGTTTTCTTCACATCCACTTTCTTTCCGTTGATGTATAGAGTCCTTGCAGAAGTGCAACAAATTATTGAAAGACTGTGGTTAGAGAAGAGCAAATAGTGGAATATATGCTAAGTCTTAGCCTAGTGTAAGTAATAAGTATGCTGTTTAGAGTAGTCTAACGTTAACATCACACTACCAACTATCCTACTAACGCGCTATATCTGGACGCCATGATTGCAGTACTGCTGCTATACGTATATGTTACCTATGTTATACCAGGGAGCTGCTACTCTAACAGCTCGATCCCTGTTTATATGATATGTTAATGGGACTGTTAAGCCGGCTAGATACAGTAGGCTATGCTGTCGATCGTTTCGTCGTAATATCATATGCAATGTGATGTCGCAAAACCACTAACTTTGAACTGCATTTCGGTTCTGAGCAAGAAAGTGCATTGTACTTGCACACTTATTGCCAATATAATGAATAAGCTGTTCACTGAAGTTACTGAAACACCAACATCTCAGTTGGCACTTACAGAGCTCCGTACTTTGTTCAGCATATATATATATATTTCTTACAGAATATATTTTTTGCACAGAATAGAAAGGCCTACCTGACATGTCAATAAAACATTGTATCCTAATTCAGTCAGCAATATGAGGCATAGCTTCGGCTTTTGTCCACAAACTTTCAGTTCTGTTACCAAATTGTTGACCCTTATTATGGCCAGCAAGAAAAGACGAAACTTTGAATTCATCGGGGGTGTTGAAGAAATTGGGAGGGTGGCTGATCATTGTAGTACTTTGCTGCTAAATGATCAGAACAACCCAGATTGCTTGAAGAAATAAAGGAGGAAATTCAAAAAGAGTGGGCTCAACTCAAGTCTCAAGTCAGTGGCAAAAAATATTCCATTTGGTCCCCTATCCCAGCTTGTAATCCAGGAAGGCTACAACTATCCTCTGTTTTCTGAATTATTTAAAGTAATGGTACACCTTTTGCACGCAAAGTAAGGCTTCCAAGCGGCAGGTTTAAGCAAATGCAAGTATGTTGGAGTTTATAGTTTTTGAGTTTTAGATTCTACGGATGCCCATAAGCTCATTTCCAATGCCAATAGCCCCTATTCGTACGAGGCGTAACGCACATGTTATCTGATATAGGCTGGTCGGTGGGAGATACTGTAGCTTATAAACAAGGTTTCCACAACTTGGCGTCTGGCGACTCAAAATGACCTTTGATCTCAATAAAATATTGTACTGAACGTGTCACAACTACATACTAAATATGAGATTCGTTCAACATTCCCTTCTTGAGATATCGTGTTTACAAGGTTTACACTATTTGACCCCTGGTGAACCCAAATGACCTTTGACCTCCACATTAAACTAGAGGCTTTTGCTCCTAAATGTGGTACCCTACTCACGAACTTAAATATGATATTGGTTTAAGCTTACATCCTTGAGATATCGTCTTTACAAGGTTTTTACTATCTGGCCCCTGGTGACTCAAAATGATCTTTGACCTACCCACAAAACAAAAGGGTTCTTCTACCCAATGTGTTACTCATATACACCAATATAAGATTGGTCAAAGCTTCACTTCCTAAGGTATCGTATTTACAAGCGAGGCGTTACACCCCCCCCCCCCAGCACACACGCATACACGCATACACACTCTCCGCCCGCATGAATGCATAGGTTACGATTGTCATCGAAACCAAAACTGAAATCTCTTGTTGCACACCTTCACTTTTACTGGAATAATAGCCTTAACCCCGCCTACATCGGCTGTCAATCAATCGTCGAAATTTCCGAGGAAGGGGATTGTCCGGGGGGAAACTGTCCGGGGGGGAATTGTCCGGGGGGCAATTGTCATGGGTGGGAATTGTCCGGAGTGGGAATTGTCCGGGGGGCAATTGTCAGGGTTGGCAATTGTCCGGGTGGGAATTGTCCGGGGGGCAATTGTCAGGGTTGGGAATTGTCCGGGGGGCAATTGTCCGAGGGGGAATCGTCCGGGGGGTAATCGTCCGGGGGGAAATCGTCCAGGGGGGAATTGTCCGGGAACCCTCTCATCATAATATCAATCTGATATCTGTGGCGTTTTTAGGTCAGTTCCAGGCAAGAAATTTGAAGTTTAATTTACGACTTGTCATTGATGCTTTGCAATCATTTAAAGAATTTACAACTTAAAGTAATTGCAAAGTTGGTATTCTTCAGTCTTGCTGGTCTCGTTTCGTTGTACTTTCGTTGTGTAGACTGACATTTTTGATGCGTAAACTTTCATTTGCCATTTAGATGCTTACAGTTTCATCATATACATTCGTTGTATAATTTAGATACGTATAATTACATGCAAAATACATAGTTCGCTTCCCACAATTTAGTCATATAGCCTGCACATTATGCAAGTCATGTTTTACTTCGATATATAGGTTAAGCCTACATATTCGGTGTATGTCATTCCATTATATGCACTTTCGTTATGAATACTTAAGATTGACGAAGAGTTTTATATCTATTTGTGCGGCTTTTGCTCTTTTGAAGTGTGCAGGGAAGCTGCACAAAGCATCCACACGAGTATGCTGAAATCCGATACAGTGATACTTACCAACAATCAGGACCAAACAATTGCACTGGGACTAATGATATGGCGGAGACGGTTTTAAATGTACCAGTAAGATCTAAACCTACGTACAGCAAGAGCATCCCCCTTGTAAACGTTAATGCCACTAGTGAGTTGTACTAACTTTCTTTGTGATATTAGTGAGTTGGTACACTGGTGTATATACTTATATGTTATGTATATATCTTGAAAAGTAATAGACACTACCTGTAATGTTGCTACATTTCTATATCGATACACTACCAACAACTTATTAAAATCAATGCCAACCAAATAAAACTATGTCAGTACCAGAGTATTGAAAACATAGCCAATGATCCATAATTAGTAAGAATATAATAACTATAACCTTACAAATTGATAAAAATGAATGCATTGATGTAGATAATAAAACACATGTAAGTTTACATTAAACCAGTTGTTAGACGTGTTTCATGACAAAAGTTTTGTAATCCAATCACAAATTTTGTTTATATATGTAAATATTCGTTATTTTTAAGAGTGTGAGTGGTTCAGATGTACACTTTCACTTAAAATTTAGTTTGGTGGTGGGCGCGGAACAGCTTTGGTAGCCATTTGCTATCAGTTGAGGTTTGGTGCACTAGTGCACTTTTTACACAAACGCATGTAATTTTTTTTCGTTCAGACGCTTTAACATGTCAGTACGACATTTTGCTGCATATCCATTGGGACTGACCTAACATGAATAAGTGGAAACTATATATATTGCATATCATCATTTGTAAACAACCTAACAGAGGCTGTTGGAATGAAAGCATTTCCCTATAACTGCTAACGATCATGAATAATAATTAAAGAGGAAAACAAACACATGGAAGGCAACATTGCCCTAAAAGACTTTTTGTAAAGCCAAGATAAGATATACCTTTACATAGGGATGAAATATCTACAGTGGGATAACGCCACCGCCACCGCCACCGCCACCGCCACCGCCACCGCCACAGCCATCGCCATCGCCATCGCCATCGCCATCGCCATCGCCATCGCCATCGCCATCGCCATCGCCATCGCCATCGCCATCGCCATCGTCATCGTCATCATCATCATCATCATCATCATCATCATCATCATCATCATCATCATCATCATCATCATCATCATCATCATCATCATCATCATCATCATCATCATCATCATCATCATCATCATCATCATCATTATAGTTATTATCATTATCATTATCATTATCATTATCATTATCATTATGATTATGATTATCATTATGATTATGATTATCATTATGATTATTATTATTATTTTACAGTTATTATTATTATTATTATTATTTTACAGCGATTCTTAAATGCTTTCTTTCTAATTCCGTCAAAAGTATGTCTGGTCCGGCTTGATTATGTAATTAACGTTAATCCCATCTTGAAAACACGGTTTTATAGTTCATGCAATATTTGCATGATACAATTGTTTGAAAGTGGAGACAAATTGTGCTAATCTTATGACTATCATTCTTCCTACCATCATAGGAATAAATAACATACCTTACGCAAGAAAAACACACTATCTGCTCTTGGGAGTAAATCTTGTTACAAACGTTGAAAAGGGCTTGCGGAGAGACCTACCTCAAGTCAATAACATTTCCTTCAAGATCCCTTCATCTCCTCCACTCACTCAGTACAACGATACGAATCTCTCCGCCTACTGTATTTTTGACGATCCTTTGACATGGCCACGAAACTGTTCAATCAATCAATGTTCATGCACCCAAGTCATCGAAGCCGATTTAAATGAGGTAAGCAATTAATACCTTTATTTCTGTGACTTTACAAAGGGCTTGTACGGTTGAACTAAGTTATCGTTTTTAATAATGCAGGAAACTTTAAAGTGAAATATGCCCATAACTATTGTCATTGTGTGCCTAGATGGTTAACTGTCAGTTCTGGTCATCATGACAGGCAGGTGCGTGGAACATGCTCATGGAAAGGGAACCGAGTTATATACCCTGACACAACAGTCAAATGTAGACGTACACAGCATAACTCTTCACTTCATGGCAAAAATCGAACGAATCCATTCTCGGCCTTTTTGGTTAAATCGTTTGTAGTATATCTTCCCTTTCAAACGGAATCGTGATACGCATCTAAAGATGATATCACAGGCTCAATACATGGGTATCAGTAGATTGGTCGATTGGAATTCGTTCTCAGGTTCTTTTTCGCGTTAGTTTCTGCTTAAGAACGTTAGTACAATTCGATTTTCAGCAGCAGAAAATATATGAATAAGACGTTCTAATTGTGTTTGCTTTATTTCAGGTCGTGGAACTATTTTTTTATGCACCAAGGAATGGTACTATGTCATGTCATCCAATGCACTTACATGGATTTACTTCTAGCGTTGTAGGAATGGGAAGATTGGATCAGAACCACAGTATGAGCATCGAGGACATACGGAATCTAGATCAAGCAGGTCACTTTCCTCGTCGAAAAACTGACAAACCAGTTAGAAAGGATACATTTTGCGTATCTCATCGCTCTTACATGATCATTCAGTTCAGGGCCGACAATCCTGGTTGGTGGTTTCTTCATTGTCACCTGGATTTTCACGCACTGGCAAGTACTATTTAAAGGTTGAATTGAGTCAAAAATTGGTAAAACTGTGAACCAATGTGTGATATTAAGTATATCAAAATGCAAATGCCAGTTGTTTTTGCCATCTTCTGGTACGGATTGTATCCATGTCCGCTTAGAATGAATAAATAAATAAATACTTAATTTCGTAACTTAAGTTGAATCAGAGACTTAACATTGAATTATTTAGTTCACAAAAAAAGTGTTTAAATGGAATATGTACCTTATACTCTGAAAATGAACGTTGGTGTTCTTCCAACCAATGTCCCATATTTAGTTCGTTGGGGAGCTAACAGTTATTTTATTTTGGCCCAAGCTAGATTTCTGTAAACAGTACCTTTAAAAAAAATAGAAGTTGCATGTGCAAAGGGGTTCCTGAGAGTGTGTACCCTGTTAAAGTCCAATAGGTACCACTGCTCGAGACCAGTTTACACATATATTATGTTATTGCGTTGTTTTCAGGGGTACATACTCATGACTTTGCAATGTACGTATTAATTTTTCTTGATTCTCTCATATTATAAGACATTTTACATCAAAAGCGTTTATGAAATGGACCTGATCGGTCAGACACTGCTAGATTGGTCACGACCAGACTAAATTCGGATGTCTTTAACTTGGAACTCATGGACAGTTATACAGTGTGCGTGTGTTAAAGACTACGACTGATTGGAATTTTACTAATGTTATTAATGTCAATGTCAATCGGGAGTGTGCGGTCACCGTGCCCAGAAAACACAAAACTTTATCATAACATTTTTAAAAGAGCCTCTCAAATAAGTTTTTATAACGTTGAATGTGGTGTTATAAAAACGTCGGCATAACGTTTTTATGAGATATTAATGTTAAATTAATGTTATATGAATGTTTTAACGAAACAATGTTTTGAAAAAATAGCCTGAAAACGTTTTCGTGAAATATTTATTACACCACAAATAACGTTATCAAAACAAAAGACGAAACGTTTTAAAAACGTTTTCGTGTTTGCTGGGTGGTTCTCAACTAAGTACGCGGGACTAATTTTACATGTAGCGTATAGCACAGACTTTGTGTATGCGCATATCAGTCGTTCAGTGTGAAGGGGTGAGTGGTAAAAGCATTGGTTGACTATCAGTTGACTATCAAAAACCATGTCACAACGGACCAACGGGTGAATTAAGTCGGGTCGTTACAATCAGGCCGCGCAATTCCCAGCTTAATGCAAGCCGAATCAATACTTGAACGTGGAAAACTTTGTTTCTTCGGGATTCATCTCGGTCAAATGGCTTTAACGAGCCTTTGGGGTCGTAAACTATATATATGGTATATCATGCCATATCAGTTCAGTAAGGTTGCGTGCAGCCGGCCTTATCTGTATTTAATGGATGGAATTAACTGATTTAAGAACCCTACAACTCTTGTTTATTTACCTTGACGTTTTGTCACTTTAGCTTTTTGTTCGCTGGAATAGAAAAATCTATTGATGTGACACTATGTTATGATAGGTGAACTTGACTGTTTCATTCTAGCAAAGATCACTGGGGATAGGGACAAGCCGTCGAAAAATCAAAGAAGTAGAACCATATAAAGAAATATGTAAACATTACACCGCTTCCGCTGCTTCACCAACTGGACCCCCCACGGGAGCATTTAATTACACTCCATTGAAATTGAATTCCTATGTAAAATGATTCCAACGCGTATGCGTAGTACGGCCGTTATTTTAAAACTGTATTGTTTCTTTACATTGGTATCATATAAAAAACGTTGCTCAGCGTGTCACTGCAGTCGATTTCTTATAAGCTAATTGTTTCCAAAATGGATCCAATGAAAGCACTCTTGAGAAACGATCTTGTCAGTTTGTCAGGTTTTAAGTGACTTCATTCCAGCGAACTACCGGTTCCATCTAATATCAATCGAATAAACGGCCACATAGGGTCAGGAACTAAACTTAAGTCTTTAGAACGACACCACTCATCTCCGCGTGGCGCTGTGCAGCTCGGTGACCAGGACCGAAAAATACATTCATTCACTGAAGTCGGCCTAATAACAAACTATTTTGAAAATGCTCTCCCGATAGCCACCAAAATAAGAATTCAAAAGAAATCCTGGTCTCTATAGAGAAGCCAGACAGTCCTTTGTCCGGGCGTCTATATGTGCCAAAAATAAGAAATGAACGGCCACCCAAATCCACACCATGGTTGAGTTTTGAGGATCTTGTACTTTCCTTCTGGGTCCATTTAAACTGCAGCAATACTCTTTGCAATGGCACTCCCCAACCCCAGATATCTGGAAAAAAAGAGGCGACCGTTCACCGGTTAATATTTTCATTGTTAACCGTTAACCGCTTCATCGTTTATGCCGAAACTGGTTATTTGAGAAACGGCCGAGGTTTGCTTACCCGATCAGGGTTTGATTCTCTGTGGAAGCACATGACCGGGAATGATTCTACAGAACATTACAGGTGTTATCTATAAAAATGTGGGGAAACTATACAAAAGCTGTTGTGTAATCGGTTCAATTCCTGTTTTCTATCCGTCACCTGGCATAACTAACGAACGGAATATTTTCTCTTTTCTTCACTACAGCTTGGCATGGCACTTGTAATACATGTTGGAGAAGATAAGCATCTTAAAGACTTGATCCCAAGAGATTTTCCTAGGTGCAACAACTTCACTCCACCCCTTTAGCCGGTTAAGGAGTACATTTCACCACTTTGGTGATATATAACTATTAACAAAGTGTATTATTTTCTTCTTTTCATTATTTTTATAACAATGGGTAACATTATACCAAACTGTAATTGGATAATAAAAGCTGTGTTTGGATTGTTTTGGTACTATTACTTGCTTCAATATGAAATTTACTGAAGTTTAACAAAGTATTGTTCACTTAGCCTAATGACTTTGTACATATATATTTTGTTTTACAAACCACTACTTCGGTTTGGTATTTCCCAAATTTCAGATTGTAAAGATTAAGGAATTATAAATAAAAACATGATATCCTTTCGTGTGCCCTGATACATCTTTGTTGATATGTTTAACATAGTAATAAAAAAACATAAAGAAATGGTTACATTTTATTCTAAACTTTACATTGCCAATCGTTCTCAATGTATTTGATCTAAGCAAATCAGATCCAGGAACAATATATCATGCAATGACTTTCAATATGATTTTTTATGTGAAAGTTCAGAAAACGATGTTTCGTTCCACAGGCAAATTTGTAGATTGCTAGTTTTCTACTGGTTACATTCGACCTGGTGACTGACACATTAATGTGATATGTATATCATGAGAAAGTGACACAGCAAAGCCCATGTGTCAAAAGAAATAATGACAACGATGTCGAGATGTTTTACATTACAGTGGACAATACTTCTTCATTAAAACTACGTATGGAAATAACGTTGAATAATTCGTAAGCTCAGCAATGAGTACAGAAACTTAAATTGAACATTGTGTTAACCAGAGACACACATGATTTAACAGTTAAAACTGCTAGAAATTACCATTTGCACATTTGTTTTACTGAGATTTTTATTATATACTATCTGAAGAATAGGTAGAATTGCGGTAAATTTCATGTTAATCTTCGTATTTCTCGTAAAAACGGCAGTCGGATGTAAACCACTTCTTGACGGTCAACTATCCGGGCAAATAGGTAAGCTAATTATCGTTTGTCAAATTTGTAGCAGAGCCTTTTCAGCATTTAGCACAACCCTTCCAAAATGTGAATAATCGAGAATGTATTGTATTAACATGATGATGGGTATTATAAGCCCTCTTCGCGTTCCCATGGAAATTCTCAGAATGAGCCAGACGTTTCTATATTATTAGTATAAGTATTGCATTAGTATTAGTATTACAGTGTAAAGTTACATCGCCTTAAACACTATCCATATTCGGGCCTGCCGGAGAGGTGGAGATCAAGAAAATGTTGATGAAATCTGCTCCGAAGTCGTGTGAACTCGATCCTGTACCTACATCGCTAAACAGTGCATAGATGTCTTTGTTCCATTTGTCACCAATATTGTCAATTTGTCTCTATCATCCGGACTTGGCAGGGTTTGCATATCACTAAACACTTCACACAACAGACTTGGCAGGGTCTGCATATCACTAAACGGTATTCACACAACTGACTTGGCAGGGTCTGCATATCACTAAACGGTATTCACACAACTGACTTGGTAGGGTCTGCATATCACTAAACGCTATTCACACAACTGACTTGGCAGGGTCTGCATATCACTAAAGGCTATTCACAAAACTGCCTTGGCAGGGTTTGCAGATCACTAAACACTTCACACAACTGATTTGGTAGGGTCTGCATATCACTTAACGCTATTCACACAACAGACTTTGCAGGGTCTGCATATCCCTTAACGCTATTCACACAACGGACTTGGCAGGATCTGCATATCACTAAACGGTATTCACACAACTGACTTGGTAGGGTCTGCATATCACTAAACGCCATTCACACAACATACTTGGCAGGGTTTGCATATCACCAATCGCTACTAAAGGCATTGAAGACTCGCCCCAAACCGCGTGCGGCCATCTGAAAATAAGTTAACTTTCCGTTACTTGCGAGTGACGTTTTGTCACATACTTGGAAAGGTTTTAATATCACTAAACCTAATTCATACAACGGCCATGGCGGGTTCTGCATACCACTTAACGCTATGCACACAACGGACTTGGCATGGTCTTCATATCAATAAACGGTATTCACACCATCAACTTGGCAGGGTGTGCGTATCACTAAACGCTATTCATATAACTGCCATGGCGGGTTCTGCATATCACTAAACGCTATTCAGTGCTCACACAACTGACTTGGCTGGGTCTGCATATCACTAAACGCTATTCAGTGTTCACACAACGGACTTGGCAGGGTCTGCATATCACTAAACGCTATTCACACAACGGACTTGGCAGGGTTTGCATATCACTAAACACTTCACACAACAGACTTGGCAGGGTCTGCATATCACTAAACGGTATTCACACAACTGACTTGGCAGGGTCTGCATATCACTAAACGGTATTCACACAACTGACTTGGTAGGGTCTGCATATCACTAAACGCTATTCACACAACTGACTTGGCAGGGTCTGCATATCACTAAAGGCTATTCACAAAACTGCCTTGGCAGGGTTTGCAGATCACTAAACACTTCACACAACTGATTTGGTAGGGTCTGCATATCACTTAACGCTATTCACACAACAGACTTTGCAGGGTCTGCATATCCCTTAACGCTATTCACACAACGGACTTGGCAGGGTCTGCATATCACTAAACGCTATTCACACAACTGACTTGGCAGGGTTTGCATATAACTAAACAAGTCTTCAAACAACTGACTTGGCAGGGTTTGCATATCACTATACGCTATTCACACAACAGACGTGGTAGGGTCTGCATATCGCTAAACGCTATTCACACAACTGACTTGGCAGGGTTTGCATATCACTAAACACTTCACACAACTGACTTGGCAGGGTTTGCATATCACTAAACGGTATTCACACAACTGACTTGGTAGGGTCTGCATATCACTAAACGGTATTCACACAACTGACTTGGTAGGGTCTGCATATCACTAAACGCTATTCACACAACTGACTTGGCAGGGTCTTCATATAACTAAAGGCTATTCACAAAACTGCCTTGGCAGGGTTTGCAGATCACTAAACACTTCACACAACTGATTTGGTAGGGTCTGCATATCACTTAACGCTATTCACACAACAGACTTTGCAGGGTCTGCATATCCCTTAACGCTATTCACACAACGGACTTGACAGGATCTGCATATCACTAAACGGATTCACACAACTGACTTGGCAGGGTTTGCATATAACTAAACAAGTCTTCAAACAACTGACTTGGCAGGGTTTGCATATCACTATACGCTATTCACACAACAGACGTGGTAGGGTCTGCATATCGCTAAACGCTATTCACACAACTGACTTGGCAGGGTTTGCATATCACTAAACACTTCACACAACTGACTTGGCAGGGTTTGCATATCACTAAAAGCTATTCACACAACAGACTTTGCAGGATCTGCATATCCCTCAACGCTATTCACACAACGGACTTGACAGGGTCTGCATATCACTAATAGCTATTCACACAACTGACTTGGCAGGGTTTGCATTTCACTAAACACTTCACACAACTGACTTGGCAGGGTTTGCATATCACTAAACGCTATTCACACAACGGACTTGGTAGGGTCTGCATCACTAAACAGTAATCACACAACTGACTTGGCAGGGTTTGCATATCACTATAAAACCCTATTCACACAACGGACTTGGTAGGGTCTGCATATCACTAAACAGTAATCACACAACTGACTTGGCAGGGTCTGCATATCCCTAAACGCTATTCACACAACTGACTGGCAGGGTTTACATATCACTAACTCTATTCACACAACGGACTTGGCAGGGTTTGTATATCACTAAACACTATTCACAAGATGGACTTAGCAGGGTCTGCATACATTAAACGCTATTCACACAACTGACTTGGTAGGGTCTGCATATCACTAAACGTTATTCACACAACGGACTTGGTAGGGTCTGCATATCACTAAACGCTATTCACTCAACGGACTTAGCAGGGTCTGCATATCACTAAACGCTATTCACACAACGGACTTGGCATGGTCTTCATATCACTATACGCTATATATAGTGTACAATGAACATATTAACAAACCTTAAATGTATGCACATGAAAGGAGAATGCCTTCAGTTGAACATCAACCTTCATGAGAAGTATTAGAAATTTAAAAGAAGAACTTAGAAGAAGTATACTGCTACCAACATTTATTCTGCAATAATCCATCATGATAAAGATTTTAGAATACATACAATTAAATTGAACTCAGTCAATGAGGGGTGACCACATAAGCAAGTAGAATAAAAACCCTCTTTACATTCGAATGCAACACTTCAACCAAGTATGACTTCTGATACAGGCAGCAGGATTGAACAGGTCTTTATTTTGATGTCTTCAAAATACCTGTAGAGTTTTTAATGTACCTTTTGAGGGTGTATAAATGAGCATTCACTGCCAGAGTGACATGACTGAAAGTTAACTTAACAATAAGAAAGTAGAAACTAGACACAAGGAAATTCTGGCAGCCAGTCAGGAACTCAGACAAGCGTGGCATGGAAATACAATGAGATGTGCTAAACATTGCAAATGGAAGGGAAGTGCTACATACTTTAATATCTCTACAAGTACGGACTTGTTTTACTTTGGTCTAATTGAATTCTGACATTGCAACGAGGAGAGTCACTGGGTGGTTAGTAAATCAAAAATTATTGCCACCTCATGATAGCTTTCATCAACTGAACCAGTTAAATTTGCATAGCAGATAAATCAGAATACACTTAGTAATGATAGAAGGCACCATTCTGCCTTGCAGCCTAATGGTCATTACCTTGGTCCTATAATTGGGACTAACCTTCTTGGCGGTTACACCGTTTAGTTATACAATTAGCATGTGGAGGAGAATATCTGAATAAACAGTAATATTTAAACCCTGCTTCTTTCTAAGCACCAATTAGTTTCATAACAATGAAGTATGATAAGAATTAAGGAAAAAATGATACAATTGTTTAAAATTAACTTCTAAGAAAATGGTTTGAAGGTATCCATGAGAAGAAAACCTACAGAAAGTCTGAAATATATCTGCATATTCTGAATACTATTATTACTGAGAAATTTGAATATTCATACCTGCACAGCAGATAGTTTGCATACAAATGTTTCCTCTGTAATTTCTTTTGCCCCTGAGAAATAAATTCCAAACTATTCTTGTGCCATTAGCATAGGTGCTGATAGCAAATTATTCAACTTAATTCAGGAGGCAGCTTAATTTTACCACTAAAACTTATTATTACTTCATAAACCTTGATTTATGTAAATTCATCTTAACTTGAATCGAACAGAATGTAAACAAATCATAGGTTTAGGTAATCATTTGAGAATGAATTCTAGGTTGCACACACATATTAGGAGTGAATTTTAGATTTAATAACATTTTAAACATGATTCTAGGAGAAACATTTCATGTCAATGTATCTTAAGGTGAAAACAAGTTGTCATGTGGTGAATAATAGTTAACGCCGGTGGATGAATTTAGTTTGGATATACAATTAACAACTTTCTAAGAAAAAGTGTGGTAAAGTTTGTAAGACATCGATATTAATATATTTCCCTCAAAAACATGTTATGCTCCTAACCATTAAAGCTTACAAAAAATAAAGTAAAACCTAAACCAAAGACAAGCAGTAATATACAACCACCACCATTTTTTTTAGTAGCCTTGTTGACTTTTGCAGGGCCTAGGACTTTTTAAATCTCAGCAAGGAATCTGTCAGGCCATCAACACTGTAAGTCCATTCGGTTTCTGTGGTATCTGAAAAAACAGAAGAAAACGAAAGAACTGAATACAACTGAATCGTGGTATAGCATTGATGCAAAACTAATCATATAACAATATGCAAAATGTGCATGTATTAATTATGTACATTATGACAGACTGGCAAATTATCATTTCGAGTTAATTCTCATTGACCCTCGCTTGGCTTACACGCTGAAGAAATTGTGCTTTTCATGTTATATCGTGTGATCTACGAAGTAATCAACGCTGTCGTCCTTATGTTACTTTAGCAGAAGTCACGCTTACTGTGTGCATTTATTGTGTTGACTTCCGCTGGAGTGAGATAAGGAAGACAGCATTGGTTAATTCGTAGATCAAGTGCTACCCGGGAAAATCACAGCATTTTCCTGGTATAAACTATGCGAGGGCTAATCAGGTTGAACTCGTAATGATGAAGGGAGCAGCAAAAAAAGTAATAGCTAGAATAGGAATGAATTTGGTGTGTTTTTACTAATCTTACAGTAAGTGCATTATGCGATACTGTAGATATCGAATGGCACTCCTATAAATGAAATATTTACGTTGGAATGGTCACCAGTATGAAGGCTGATTAGTTCAGTTGGTGGAGCAGAGGACTATAGAAATGCAACAAGCAAAGTTAAAATTCTACTCAAGCCAATAAACTTCTTTTATTATGCCTTAAAATTTATGTTGGTGCATGTTACATTTCACTCTTAGAAATATCTTCCGCAGAAGCAGATTGACATAAATTAAACTGAACAAATGAACAAAGGTGTCAAAAAAATTGAATAAAAGTTGCAAGATAACAATAACTAACAAATATGGCTGTCTGTTGGCACAACTTGTTCTCTTAGGGATTTATCCAGTGATAACCCCTTGAAAATAGCCTGCTAGGAACTTCAGACCCTCTACCGTATGTAGATGCACGTAAGTATGCGTTTAGTAGACAAGCAAGTTCTCAAAAGGAGTAAAACAAAAATAGAACTGCTTAAAAAAGGTAATGCAATTTGTAGATGTCATAAAATGTCACACAAAGGACACACAATATATATTGTTTTGCTCTTATTGGCCTTGTCAGACAATATAAAAGGAGCAGAGTAAGGGTTGATCAAGCTGTCTGTCTGATGCTTTCACATCAAATAATCCCAAAATGTCAATATCTTTATCTACACATTAAATTAATCATGGTTTGTACAGTCCTTTACACCAAATCTTAATGTCATTACAGATTATCACTCACCAGTCATATCAGCTCTAATGGATCGCTGTTTCGTTCCCATTGGGATTATGCTTCTAAACCAAAGAAATGAAAAAATCAGAAAATGGCATATTATATTTGTTTCTTACAGAAGAAAGAGGATAAGGGTAAACGATGTAAGTATGCAGGGCTCCAATTGACCATTAAGGCAGAGGACAAATAGCTATTTGGTGATCATACTGATTGCCATAATACCTTTAAGAATCATCTGATGTAATAGCAACAAACTGCTTTAATCTCCAGATGTGCAGTGTACCAACAAGACTAACTTTCACTAAAGCTGTAATGATAGACAAATTGGTAGACAGATCCTAAACAATTTCTTATGAGAAACTTGGCAAGAGTCCAAGGTAAGTGTCAGTCAGTCCTACATATATTCTTTGGTCTTTTAATAATTATGGCAATTCCAATAACATCTTTCTGAATATTAACAATGAAATATCTGGGATTTCTTTTCGACAATCAAGATGTAAAACGTATCACATATCCAGGCTTTCAAACAAAATACCATATTAAACCTATTCATTGTTACATCAAGGCATTTGCAATGTGTCACTTGGAATCTGATTGATCAAATAAATGTACCACAACATACACAACAGGGAATAATACGTTTTTTTTTTCTATCTGGTATCGCATAGAAAAATGCTATCCAAACAAGTGCGAGATAGCATGTTTTCGTAGATAGTTACAAGAGTATTTTTAGAGACCAAATTCCCTGTTGTGTATGTTGTGGTACATTTATTTAATCAATCAGATTCCATCATCCTGTTATGTTACATTAAAGGAACAAATATGCTCTGTTCTATCTGTTAAAGGCCAAGCAACCTGTAGCAGTGACTGTTCATGGTGTTATTTGGAATTGTTACAGTTTGCAAATAGCTCATGGATGCAGTTCTCTAGGTTTTCCTCAGAAACGGTAAAACCTTGAACATTTACCCTCATTATTTCATCTCCCTACATGTAATGTATAGGGAGATGAGATATTGTACTTCACCTTACATCAGAAATGTGAGTGTGTGGGTGTGTGTGTGTGTGTTCGTGTGCCTCAATTTCACTTTAAACTATGTCTCAACTGTTCCAAGAATTTTGCAATTAGAGGATATAGCACTTCCAAAGTGGATGGAGGATGAGGGGGATGGGCAGGACAAAGAAAAAGGATGTTGTTACTTACCAATTTCAACAGGGTCTAGGGAGAAAAAAATAAGGAAACATTAAATAAGGCCTTGTGGGAGCGGTAAGAAGCTGTATGCATATCATGAAATTGTTAAAGTCTAAAATATATGGAAATACTCTGACGACTAGCCTAACTTGCAGCTCTATAAAAATGAAACTATAATTAATACATTTCATTAACAGTTCAATCCAATAAAAACTCTTCTTTCTCTTTCTTCTGAAATTTAATGTCTCTGAAATTTAATGTTTTACTGTTTCCTTTCAACATTACTTGTGCAATTGTTGGTATAAAAAAAAAGGTTTACAGGCACCCTTATCTTCCTCCAATGATCGTGAAGCTGGGTACCAGCAGATTTTGGAAGATGAAGTTATGTAACATCAGGGTTCAAGAGAAATGTACTTTACACTATCACGCAGCAATGCTCACGTTTCTGTACATGTTGCAGCCGACAGCATAAAAAATGCGCAACATAAGTACAAGATAAAATCTTGACAAAATGGTTTCCATTGAGTACATGCAGCTTCGATGGTTGCTAACTTTCACATCAAGTATACTGTAAATGCAGTTTCACAATGTCATTAAATTACCAAATATTTCAAAAATTTGAGAGGGATTCGAAATAGTGTACTTACAAGCGAAACAAACCCCTCCAGAACATGCCTCCAACCCATCAATGCAAGGAGGATTGCAGTCGAGTAAGCCATTACCTGCTGTATATTCAAATGAAAATAAACATATTAAAATGTTAAGAATTAAGAAGACATTGTGAAATTAAATGGCTGAAAATTCTGTTAAAAGGTACGACTTTTCACTTCACATGGAGAACGAGAAGTCACATTTCTTCACTTTGTTTACTCTGTCCTACAAAAAGGGGAGAGGGGGGAAAAAAGAAGAAAAACCCATGGCAACCAGTAGTTACTTGCTAATAAACATTGATTTGTTGTCCAATAACTCAATTGCTGATTGGTCACTTCTACATAGGTTTATTTGATCACTAAATCACTTTGTTGCGTAATTAGGGCGTGTGGGTCAGGGGGGGTGGGAGTGAATTGGCCTACCGATCTACCAGCTTAGAACCGGTGTGCTGACTTTTCCGGGATCAAGCAGGTTAAGTTTCAGGAGGGCACGGATCCCCGAAAAGCGCTAGCAACAATCGGGGTGCGGGTTGCTCCACTTGTTAAAAGGCCACAAGCAGGTAGCCAGCTATGCCCCAGTATGTGCCTGATTGCTGGAAATCTGATGTTTGGTATCCTCTCTATGGTCTAGCGAATTAAGACGGTGGCAATCGAAGTAATAAAGGCTTTAGGATATCTAGAAGGATTTAGTCATCAGACTGTATAAAAGTATGGGGTAACATGTTTTTCAAATCTGCAAAAAACAAGTGTGAAAGGTTCACACACATAAAGTGACATCAGTTAGAGGCACTGCCCTACCCATACCTTCAACTTCATCCAATCAGGTAAAAGAAAAAGAGTCCCATATGCTCTAAAATTGTAAAATTTGGCTTTCTCCAACATGTATACAGTATTAATGTGGCTGCATGCATGGCTATTACACTCTGAAATAGCCTTCCTTCCCGGTGAATGTAACATACAGTGAGTGCTTACCTCCAGATAGGCAGATCGCAGTACCACTGAAATCCCTACAAACTGCACCCGTCTCCAGTGATGCACAGTTCTGTAGCGGCGATGAACAAGTCACTGTAAAAATAACAAATAAAGGAAATGTAAGTCACATAGAGCTTTTCAACATTTCATTCAAAGCAGACGATCTGTATTAACTAATAAAATATAGTGGAATTAAATTAAATTTATCCTGCAAATACTTCAAAGATTGACCAAGTTCAACTGGTGCAGCAGTTGGTGCAAATTTGTCTCCTGGTGTTTAAGAAATTGGTCATTCCAATTTCACAGTATTTGCTTTGGTTGTGTCTTTCACATGGTTTTACTAATCTTAAAGATGACGCTTTAACACCTGTACATTTGTCAGTATTACTAACTGTATTAACTAACCAAGCTTTACCCGCATCTGATAATAAGGGCATAAGCTGTTATAATCAATATAACTCTTTGGAAAAAACAGGAAAATTTTGTATCATACGAATTTGGCAAAATGGGCTATTGCTCATGAAAGCCAGTCGACCAATAGACATTTACAAGCAGTGACTCACCAATACACCGGGCAATAGTATTCGTGAATGCTATGCACGTTGTTCCAGGCTCACAACTCAATGTTGAGCACAAACCTTGAGTTGCTGAAGAAAGGAACACATTCAATATTAGTGTGTTGGTGTCAACCTCCATAATACTCATGGCCACTAAATGAGCAGGTAATTAAAGCTATTGACAATATTTTCTTCTCTGTATTAATTTCGCACTGTTAAGTGAAATTAAAAAGTTTAATCCCTATATATGCCAAGTTGTACAGGAAGTATTCAAGACAGTGCAGAACAAAAAATATTAGATCTGAAGGACACTTAAAAAAAAACACACATAAATGTTTTAGCCACGCTTCTGACCTTTTACCTATTATTACATAACTTTTGTACATTGCAATTCAAAGCATTTGTTAGGGAAAATCTATTTGTATTATTGACAGTTATTGTGTGCTGTGATATTTGCACATACTAGGTCCTAATGGTGTTGAATGTAGTATTAAGTTACTTTGGAATCAAACAGATTCCTCAGTTTTATTTGGGCATCTATTATTCCACATTTACCTGTACAGGTAGGTGTGAGACTTGGTGGATTTGCAGAGCAGACTTCATTTGCCTGACAAGGGTTTGGACTGCACGGATCTGCAAAAGAATATAAAACAATACATGATAACAGTGTACCAGAATTGAAAGGACATCTCACAACTGATTTTTTTTATTAAACTTTATTGAAAGATTTCAATTTGGAAATCTGTAAATTCAAGTTAAAAAGTGTAATCCTCATATATGCAAAGTTTTACAGCAAGTATTCAAAACTGTGCAGAACAAAGAATATTAGATATAAAGGACACTTAAAAGGAAAAACACACATAAATGTCTAACCACGCTAGTGACCTTTTATCGTTTATTACATAACTTTAGTACATTGCAGTTCAAAGCATTTGTTAGGGAAAATTTATTTGTATTATTGACAGTTATTGTTTGCTGTGATATTTGCAAAAAGGTAGCTCTCTTATACTACCATATACTAGGTCCTAATGGTGTTGAATGTAATCTTAAGTTACTTTGGAATCAAATAGATTCCTCAGTTTTACTTGGGCATCTTCCACATTTACCTGTACAGGTATGTGTGGGACTTGGTGGATTTGCAGAGCAGACTTCATTTGCCTGACAAGGGCTTGGACTGCACGGGTCTGCAAAAGAATATAAAACAATACATTATAAAAGTGTACCAGAATTGAAAGGACATCTCACAACTGATTTTTTTTATTAAACTTCATTAAAAGATTTCAATTTGGAAATCTATAAAAATTCAAGTTAAAAAGTTTAATCCTCATATATGCAAAGTTGTACTGAAGTAATCAAAACTGTGCAGAACAAAGAATATAAGATATGAAGGACACTTAAAAGAAAAAAAAAACACACATAAATGTCTAACCACGCTAATGACCTTCATCGGTTATTACCGTATCTCCTACCAGCATATTAGATAACATGTGCATTACGCATCATAAAAACAGGAGAGGCACAACACAAACCCAAACATCACCGTTTAATCCAAACAAATTGATTTAGAGTTGATGATGACGACGACGACGACGACGACGACGACGACGACGACGATGATGGAAACAAGAAAAAAGAAAAAATCTCACCAGTGCAAACATTGTTGACACAAACTTGAGTAGAAAGGCAGGCGGGATCACACTGCTGTATTACCTGAGGATCTGTGGGAGGGGGAAGGGGTGGGGGAGGAATGGCAAAAGAGTAAAATATTTTATATAACCAGACAGCAAAAATACAGTGTTTTTCGATAATGTTACATGAATAATCTTATATGAATGTGACACACTAGGCTGTAGGGTGGGTGACAACTAAACGTACTTCAATCTAAGTAGTACAGCAAAATGCATTGAGATATGACAAACAATATTCACATTGGCAGCTGATGATTCTTGTATTCAGCATACAGATTGATATCTACCAAGGACATCCAGCTTCTTCTACTTTCTTCGGATTTGTATCTACGGATGCCCTGAAGCTAATATCTAATTGCCAACAGCCTCTCTTGTTCTTATGATACGTAATGCACATGTAATCTAATTTGCTGGTAGGTGGGAGATACGGTAGATTATTAAAACGTTTCCACAATTTGACCACTGGTGACTCTAAATAGTCTTTGACCTCCACATAAAAGGACAGACTTCGAGCACTTGATCCACCTGAGATTGGTCCACTTTTCTCTTCTTAAGATATCGTGTTTAACAAGATTTTCACAATTTGACCCCTTGTAGCTCAAAATGACCTTTGACCTCCCAAAAACCAATAGGCATCTTCTACTCAATGTGGTACTTCTACACACTAAATATAAGATTGGCATAATCTTCCCTTCTTGAGATATCATGTTTACAAGCAAGGCATGACCCACAACCACAACCACATCTGCTTGCATAACTACAAAGGTAACAATTATCATCGAAACCAAAAATGTACGAAAACTCAAGAAATCAACTTCACAGACTGAATGACAGACTGGATGAGACAAAAAAAAATAGAATGTGAAAAAAATTAGATGCGGAAAAGATATCGACAGGAGACAATGATTTGGACCAGATAAGACAATGATTTGGACAGGATGAGACATTGATTTGGACAGGATGGAGAAAAGATATGGACAGGTAGAGACAAATTTATAGAATGGATGAGATACAGATGCAGAAAAGATGATATATATAGAGGCAGGATGAAGCAAAGATATAAACAGACGATATAATGGATTAGACAAATATAGGGAAAGGAGACACAGATAAGGACAGGAGACAGGGTATGGACAGGAGGATACAATGATGTGGACAGGGTGAGACAAACCTACTGACTGGATTAGACAAAGATATGGACAGGAGGAGACAAAGATACGAACAGGAGGACACAAACATACTGACTGGATTAGACAAAGATATGGACAGGAGGAGACAAAGATATGGACAGGAGGAGACAAAAATATGGACAGGAGGAGACAAAGATATGGACAGGAGGAGACAAAGATATGGACAGGAGGAGACAAAAATATGGACAGGAGACAAAGATATGGACAGGAGAATACAAAGATATGGACAGGAGGAGACACAGATTATGGACAGGAGGGATAAAGATATGGACAGGAGGAGACAAAGATATGGACAGGAGGAGACAAAGATACGAACAGGAGGATACAAAGATATGGACAGGAGACAAAGATATGGACAGGAGGAGACAAAGATATGGACAGGAGGAGACTAAGATATGGACAGGAGAAGACAAAGATATTGACAGGAGGAGACAAAGATATGGACAGGAGGAGACAAAGATACGGACAGGAGGATACAAAGATACGAACAGGAGGAGACAAAGATATGGACAGGAGGATACAAAGATATGGACAGGAGGAGACTAAGATATGGACAGGAGGAGACAAAGATACGGACAGGAGGAGACAAAGATATGGACAGGAGGAGACAAAGATACGGACAGGAGGATACAAAGATACGAACAGGAGGAGACAAAGATATGGACAGGAGGAGACAAAGATACGAACAGGAGGAGACTAAGATATGGACAGGAGGAGACAAAGATATGGACAGGAGGATACAAAGATACGAATAGGAGGAGACAAAGATATGGACAGGAGGAGACTAAGATATGGACAGAAGACAAAGATATGGACAGGAGGAGAAAAAGATATGGACAGGAGGGATAAAGATATGGACAGGAGGAGACAAATATACGAACATGAGGAGACAAATGATTGGACAGGAGAAGACAAGGATATGGACAGGAGGAGACAAAGATATGGACATGATGAGACAAAGATATGGACATGATGAGACAAAGATATGGACAGGAGGAGACAAAGATATGGACAGGAGACAAAGATATGGACAGGAGGAGACAAAGATACGAACAGGAGGAGACTAAGATATGGACAGGAGGAGACAAAGATATGGACAGGAGGATACAAAGATACGAACAGGAGGAGACAAAGATATGGACAGGAGAAGACAAAGATATGGACAGGAGGATACAAAGATACGAACAGGAGGAGACAAAGATATGGACAGGAGAAGACAAAGATACGGACGGGAGACAAAGATATGGACAGGAGGAGACTAAGATATGGACAGGAGGATACAAAGATACGAACAGGAGGAGACAAAGATATGGACAGGAGAAGACAAAGATACGAACAGGAGGAGACAAAGATATGGACAGGAGGAGACTAAGATATGGACAGGAGGAGACAAAGATATGGACAGGAGGGATAAAGATATGGACAGGAGGAGACAAATATACGAACATGAGGAAACAAATACTTGGACAGGAGAAGACAAGGATATGGACATGATGAGACAAAGATATGGACAGGAGGAGACAATGATATGGACAGGAGGAGAAAAACATCTGACTGGAATAGACAAAGATATGGACAGGAGGAGAGAAAGATATGGGCAGGAGGAGACAAATATATGGACATGAGGATACAAAGATATGGACAGGAGGGATAAAGATATGGACAGGAGGAGATAAATATACGAACATGAGGAGACAAAGATATGGACAGGAGAAGACAAAGATATGGACAGGAGGAGAAAAACATTCTGACTGGAATAGACGAGATATGGACAGGAGGAGACAAAGATATGGACAGGAGGATACAAAGATATGGACAGGAGGGATAAAGATATGGACAGGAGGAGACAAATATACGAACATGAGGAGACAAAGATATGGACAGGAGAAGACAAAGATATGGACAGGAGGAGACAAAGATATGGACAGGAGGAGACAAAGATATGGACAGGAGAAGACAATGATATGGACAGGAGGAGACAAAGATATGGACAGGAGGAGACAAAGATATGGATAGGAGGATACAAAGATATGGACAGGAGGAGACAAAGATATGGACAGGAGGAGACTAAGATATGGACAGGAGGAGACAAAGATATGGACAGGAGGAGACAAAGATATGGACATGAGGAGACTAAGATATGGGCAGGGAGGAGACTAAGATATGGACAGGAGGAGACAAATATATTGACAGGAGGAGACAAAGATATGGACATGAGGAGAGGAAGGCACAGGCTGGATCAAGCAAGGACTTGGGTTACTACCAAATTTCATCTCAAATGATTGCATTACTGTTATAGTTTAAAAGATATCTTTCATTTTTACTATTCAAATGATATGGCAAATTAACTCTACAGTGGCATCCGTAGTTGGTTAAATCATGATTAAGCAATCTTGTGTTTCTTTGTCATGCTAGACATTCTCACTTGTATACAGGCAGGGAAATATTAATTTGGTCCTCGAGTTCTTCTCCTTCTATAGGCCTTGATTTTTGAAGACCTTTACGCACCTAGCTTTGTGCATCGTCAGAACACGCTTTGCCTCTTACGTAATTATAATTTTTTTATATCAGGTGGTAAATCAAAGAAGTCCATGTAAAGCCATTGGTATATTTAAGCCATAATAAAGGTGGTAATTACATTACTGTAAAAGAGTATAGTACAGGGCCCACCAACTCTGCCCTGCCTTCCCCCAACCTCCCCCCCCCCCACTACACCAAAACACTTCCCCTGCCATATGGTTTAAAGATCAGTGGAGTAAATTTAAATCAATATGGCGAATAAATTCTTAAATGTGTGAGAAAGTTGCATGTCCACCCCAACCCAATAAAACGTTATTCAGATCAGTGTAGGTAAGAAAGAAAACTACAATATAATATGGCGGAACAATCATTTAAATCATAGTGAAAAAGAATGATAAATTAACCAATAAGAACAACCTACCCCCAATACAGAGACCAGCTCGACACGTTTCCCCGGCGTTACATCCTGGATTACATTCAAGTAGTTCACCCGAAGCTGCGGAAGAGATGAGAGAGCCGACTCGGTCACTCAAACGGAACCCTCACATTCCACTACACAAAATTATTATTTTCGAGGGTTCGGTGTTTTACTTTCAGGACTTAATCCAATGAAGCCAAAAGAGAAAAGAAAAAAGAACGGACACACGGGGTTTATCCGTTAGCTCCGAGTAAAATGGTTTTAGAGATTGGTCGATCTGCAAGTTTACGGGCTGCAAACCCAAGAAAGTGTGTCACTAAATGTTGCCAGGTGGGTCGCGGGATTTTCTCCATACATGGTTGCGGAATTTATCTTCATTTTGGCCGCCCACTCAGATCGGTTATTGAAATGATTAATATTTTTACCCATTTGTTTTCCTTCTACTTATTTTCAAGATAAATAAGTTCAATCTAGCTATTTTCATGAAGTCTGAGCAATAATCTAGCAGGGGGAAGGGGAGGGGGTGGATGAAGGGGTCTAGAAGGTTGTGAATCAGTAAGTCTTCTTCATTGTACTATCATGGGTTGTGACTCTAAAAGTTTGCAGACTCCTGCACGCTTTAATAGACCAAACAGCAGCAATGATCATTATGATGGCATCCTGATTCGACAGTTATCCAAGCTGAATACTGAATACTTAAGCACCTTGAAGAAAGGTACGGGTGAATATCAAGTCTGCGAGTCAAAGAAAGCAAAAGATTCAAAATTCTATTTATGGGATTTTAAGTGTGGGTCCAATAGAGTCAAATTTTCTTGTTTCTACATCAAAATCAGCTCAATATTATTCTGCTTCCAAAACAAAAAAATGCTATTTAACCATGGATAAATTTTGAACATACAGATGTTAGGCACTCACTTGCAATACAAATTCCAGTGATATCTGGGATTGTATCAAAGCAGAAACCACCAAGAGCTCCACAGTTTTGATCCGGAGACTGACAAGACACTGCCAAGGAGAACAAAAAAAGCATCCATTTCTCAAATATCTGCCTGATCCATGACCCCCACTCCCCACCCCCCCCCTAAAAAAAAAGAAAGAAGATACAACGAGCAAGTACATAATACGTATCTGCTAATCATAGAAAAAGTTTCAAAGCTTCAATTGCTAGTCAAGTGTATTAGTTAAAATTACAAAGTAACCTGGCCAATCGTTGCAAACCAAACCCAGCATGAAAACAGTACAGAACGGTGCAAAATAATAATACTAATTTTGTGTATATGGGTCCTGAATCGTCTTGAAGGCTTGCATCGCAATGCAGGCAAAAATATATTAATAACTGATGGGGTGAAAATAAATAAACTACCTTCTTTTAATGTTGAAGTGACTTAAAATTATTTCTTGGAGATTGGTTGGCAATTTTTTTCCACGCCTTCTGATTATTTTACAAACTTGATCACAGTTTCCCATCAAATGAACATTCATGAATAACCAAATAATGAAGCTGAATCAATCCTCTTTTTCTTTTCTTTTTTTCCTTGTTGTAAAGGCACTTATAAATATCACTGTATTTTAAGATAAATAATAATAATAATATAAAGCATTTATATAGCGCCTAACATCACAAAGGCCACTAAGCGCTTTACAGTAAAAGGTGAAACAGAAAAATGCAAAACTACAAAACTGCAAAATATCAAACAACGAATAAAAACACTAAAAAACAACTAAAGGAACAGGAGATACAAATAGACATGGTAAAAAGGCGGATAAAGGTAAAAGAAAGTTAAAGTATGGAAAAAGTTATGAAATGTCATTGTTAAAAAGATATGTTTTTAAACGGCTCTTAAAAACAGTCACAGATGGAGCGGTTCTGATGTCAACCGGGAGCTTGTTCCAAATGTCTGGGGCTGCTGCTGCAAAGGCTCGGTGACCGTAGAAAGACGTGTTGGTGTTCTTGGGGGGCTCCAGTAGGGCAAGAGATGCATAACGAAGTAACCGGGGTGGTTTGTAAGGCAATAAAAGTTCAGAGATGTAAGTAGGTCCCTGATTGTTAAGGGCTTTGTATGTAAGAAGCGAGACTTTGAAAACAACCCTGTCTCTAATCGGTAGCCAATGTAAATCTCGGAGAACTGGTGTAATGTGATGATGGTCATTGCGCTTTATCTTAGTGACAAGTCTCGCTGCAGCATTCTGAACTAACTGGAGTCTCCCAAGGTCACGAGCCGGAAGACCATAAAATAAACTATTGCAATAATCCAAACGGGACGTGACAAAAGCGTGTACAAGGCGTTCTGTTGATGAATTATCGAGGAAGTGACGTATTTTGCCGATTTTGTATAATGAAAATGAAGCGTTTCGAGCAACTTCTCTGACATGACCTCTCATCTGTAGAGTGTTGTCAAGCGTGACTCCGAGGTCTTTCACAGCTGCAGACGGAGGAATTTCGGCTCCGCATATAGATATATTTGGAAAAGGGGGAGATCTCTTGAACCTAGACGTAAGATGAAGAACTTCGGTTTTGGATTCGTTCAACATAAGCTTGTTTTTCACACTCCATGTTTTAATGTCAGCGATACATATTTCCAGTCTATGAATCGCATTGCCGCGATCCATCGGGTCCAAGACGAGGTACAATTGTGTGTCATCGGCGTAGATCATATGTTCGATACCATGGGACTTTATTATATCGGCGATAGGTGCTGTATACATGGTAAAAATGGAGGGACCGGCTACTGATCCTTGTGGTACACCTTCATTAATTGAATATTCATCGGACTGAACACCATTGATGTTAATTGTCTGAACTCGGTCTCTGAGATACGAAGAGAACCAATCAAGAGCTGTCCCACCAATGCCGTAGCGATCATGTAAGCGATGAAGTAAAATGTCATGGTCGATCGTATCAAAAGCCGCTGAAAAATCCAATAGTATTAAAGCCGCGTCCTGGTGGTGGTCGACTGCTTGGAGGAGGTCATTGTAGACGCGGAGTAAAGCAGTTTCAGTACTATGGAATTTACGGTAAGCAGACTGCTTCTCGGCCATCAGGTTATTACGTTGAAGGTATTCATTAATTTGAGAGAAACCGACTCGTTCGATGGTCTTGAATAAAAACTTCAAGTTCGATATTGGTCTGTAATTATTGAGATCATTTTTACAGAGGTTGGCCTTCTTAAGCAATGGTGTAACTCTGGAGGTTTTCAAAGAGGACGGTATCTTTCCAGATGTCAAAGATTGGTTTACAATCCGCGTGATGCAAGGGAGTACAGCCTCGATGCATTCCTTTAGAAGATCTGTTGGTAGCGGATCCAAGGATGATGATTTCATGGACGATTTCATAATGACGTCGCGAATTTGACCAACTGTCGCAGCTGTGAAATTAGTGAAAGAGCACTGACACAGATCCTCAATGTAAACAGGTGAGTCATCATCGTGCATCCGACCGTGAAGATCCTTAATCTTATCGTCGAAAAAGCTTGCAAACTTGTTTGCTAATGCTTTAGCACACGTAAAGTCTGGTAAAATACGGCTTCTGGTGTTATCAGGATTAGAAATTTTGTCAACAAGGCGGAATAATTGACGGTCATCGCAGTCGGCAATACATCTTTGGTGGTGAGCCCGCTTAGCATCGTTAAGCATTTGACGATAAGTCTTACACTGTTCATGAAAAATTTGTCTGTGTACTTCCAGACCTGATGCAAGCCACTTCCGTTCACAACGGCGCTTGACACGTTTCGCTTGACGCAGATCATCCGTGTACCACGGTGCGTTTGTTCTCAGGGTGGTAGACCTGGTAGTCCAGGGAGCATGGTGATCGAGCAAGCTGGTAAGAACATTATCGTATTGGAGTGCCAATGTGTCGAGATATCTATCAAGATGGTTGGCGAGGGCAGATTTTCCAATGTCATTAATGAAATCAGGGATGGCAAGATCACGCAGATTCCGAGTAGTTTTTGTCACTCTAATAGCGGCTGGTTGAGATATTCCAATCTGACAATTGATGGCGCTGTGGTCCGAATCCGTATCATACAAGATGTTGACGTCAGATATGACATCATCGATTTTGCGGGTGATGAGCAAGTCAAGTGTGTGCCCATTTTTATGTGTACGACCTTTGACATGTTGTTGGAGGCCAGCGGAAATGAGCACGTTACGAAAGTTGACGGCCAGCGGATCAAGATCAACGTCAACGTGAATGTTGAAATCGCCAGCCAAAATAACTTGACGAGGGATAATAGTAACACGTTCTAGTAATGATGAAAACTCCTCAAAGAATAGATTAGGTCTCAACTTATTTTTCTGGGAAGGTGGCGGCCGATATATGGCCAGCAATTCAATAGATGCGGTTTTCGTAGAAATTGTGAACTCCATATGCTCAAAAGAGCGATAGGATGGGGTAGTATGTCTCTTCACCACATAAATATTTCGAGATAGCAAGCAGATCCCGCCCCCAGCAGGCTCTACAATAAGCCTGCAAGATCTGCTTTATTGGCTCCAATTAAAGCACGCTGTGGCTAGGAAAGTTTTGTGATTACGTAATCGACCTGCCACGGTGGTCAATCGGCCAGCAGGCTCTACAATAAGCCTGCATAGCTTCTTAATACCATTGGGCTCTTTGTATAAACACTGTGTGGAAATATGTTTAAGTCTACAGTGTAGTTAATCATACAGCATTCACACAAAGACCCTCATACAAGAAAAATGTGGCAGGCGTTGCAGACTACTTGGTAAACGGAGGTCATTTTACGACCAAGGCAGGTCGATTGCGTAATCTCAAGAAAGTTTTCCATGATAGCTTGCTATAGTTTGGAGCTATACAGCAGACCTTTAACATAGAAAAACACAGTTAAAAGACTATAAGAAAATGTCAAACATTTGGAATTTCACTCCTTTATTTGAAACAATATTGGTTAGTCAAGCTAATGAGATTAAATAAGAGAATTTATCATTAAAACAAAATATATTTGTTTGAACTTCTAATAAAAAATAACTACTTTTAAATGAACAGGAGAAATTAACATTCAAATCTGCCTAATAAAGTTATTATGGGGCTATAGATAGTAAACAAGATCTATCAAATGGAAAAGCCTTTGGCAAAAATAATTTGTTTAATATGTCCTTAGCAACCAGTCCACAAAATTAAAAACCAAGGAAACAGACGCAGTAGAAAGAAAAAGTATCAGTACAGAAGAAAACAGTAACTTAATATGTCAAAGTTTAGAAGTAGCTAGCTATTATTACATTAGAAATCTTTCGGTCATAGTAGAGCCTCCCCCCCCCCTTCCACCTTGGTTTCAGTGATGGATCCAGAGTTTCATTAAAGAAAGGAGCAGGTTTGTACCTTAAATACTACAATTAAAGTCAAAATATTGGTGAATAAAGAGATTATCAATGGAAAGGAACGATCCAACTGTGTAAATTCTTTAGAGCAAAATTATGTGACCTTTAAACAGATTTTCAACGCTCTAAAAAACAAGAGATGTCAAAAGTGCCCATATTGTGCCCATATAGCCTCCCTATATTGCCTACTATATTGCCCCTATCGTTTCTCTATATTGCCCCTATAGTGTCCCTATAGGGTCCCTATAGCGTCCATGTTGTGCCCTATATCGTCCCTATAGTGCCCCTATAGTGTCCCTATAATTGCCCCTCTATTGCCCCTATAGTTTCCCTATCGTGACCCTATAGTGCCTCTATACTGTCCCTATACTGTCCCTATACTGCGTGGTCTATTCCAACCTTTTTCACCACAGCATTAAACTATACCTAGGTTGGACTTCTTTTACTAGTATCAAAATTACAAGCATTGGAACTGTATGAACACACAACATATCAAGAACACATGCCTCAAGCTTATAGCTTGGCTCGATAAAATTTGTCCATATCCGCAACATACTGTACGTTTAATATGTCTCGCCGTTCTTTCAAAATTCTTATATTTTAATTCGTAACCTTGTATTGTAGCTACAGGTTCTTCGTGTTCAATCACTTTCGTAGTAAATATTGTTACTGTAAGGCTGAATATTAGGCCACGGTGAATTTCCTGATGGTTTGTGCACAATGCAGAGTGAATGGCAAATTTTGTATCACTCAAAAGCAGGTATCTGCCCGGGAGAGTGGCAGTATATTGAATTCTCCACACCCATGTGCTCAACACAACACAATTTTTTTTTTCCGGCCACATTTATGACTCTCTTTGAGTTCACCTACCTCCACACTCGGCCAGGCCTGGCGTGTCTTCGAAACAAGTTCCTCTCGGATCACACGTGACGGTCGAACAAATATCCGGAGCTGCGAAACAGAAGATAGAGTGAGACAGATAGGAAGAACGAAAAAGAAAGGGAGAAAATAATTCATATTTCAATACAATAAAAAATTCAGCATGGATGGTACTTCTAGATTAATCTGACTGTAGTAAGACAAGTCTTTATAATGTCTTGAATGCTCCTTTAATGCTCCTCTCTAAGCCACGCCCTAATTCAACAGCGGGTGTCGTCATATCGCTTCCTATCTAGTTCTGCGAATCGTGACTTCAGATCGTAGCGGCACCGTGAGTGATCAGACTCGCGTCTCGTTCTATAGCACTTCACTTTGGCGATTGGCGAAACTGCGCAAGTTGGGTATCCATGAACTAGTTGGTGTTAATTTTGACGGTTCATCGGCGCCTGTCCGCAGCTTGTAAAAAGCACTTGTGACCGACTTCTCTGTCAAGTCATAAATCAATAGGGTACAGGTCCCCACACATTAGGACCCATATGACCGCTGTTCATATGCCGGAGAGCCCTGTTGATTATGATTTTGTTCCCTCTCTCATCACATTTATTACTTTTACTTAAGTAGTTACTTAAGTAGTTACTTAAGTAGTTACTTAAGTAGTTACTTAAGTAGTTACTTTCATTACGGTACTGGAACTGCTGGGAGTGCTTTCTGATAGTTCAGAGACTCATCGTTTCGGTTATAATTAGCATCCCAATTTGTAACCGAAATTTTCATGATCCCTTAGCAACGAAAAAGGATCCTAACTCTCTTGGATTTACTTCATCCTGTTTGGAAATATAGCCTTTCGTTCTAAAATCCAGGTATAAATCTGAAATAATGAGCAGGATCTGGTTTATTACATCCCATTTGTTTAGCTACTCTTTAGGTTTTAGGCTTTTATCCCTACGGGTGTATGGTCTTTACAGTCCTTTAAAAGGAGGATCGAGTTCGTAGCTACAGTGGCTGCTGAGGGGCCCGACGTAGTATTCTATTCAAAATCATTCTTCAGCTGTGTTCCTTTACATTAAATTACAGGGGTTCTAAAATTACTTGAATCAAACATACTGCATTTTTAACAGTTTTTGGTTTAGTTTATTTACAAAGCTGTCAGCTGGGGGGGGGGGGGGGGGTGGGGTGGGAACAAACAATATTAAAAAAAAGCAGAAATAGAGAAATACAACACATACGGTGGGGAGGGGGGAAGAGGTATACCTCCAACCCACTGGATCTGCACCTCCTGTCCTGTTGTTATGGAAGTAAGATATTAGTACCGCTGATCCTATCAGTACAATTGCATGACCATGCACGCAGTATCTAGAAAAATTATCTAGAAAAATCGGCGTATATACTTACATGCACATTGAAATGTTGGTGGAGTTGGAGTGCAAACGCCATTTCCGGGGCAGGGGTTCGGAACACATGGATCTACAGGAAACACGAGAAAAAGGAAGAACGTCATTATTCCAATAAAAGAAGAGAAATGGAAAACGGGAAAGAATGTTAAAAAAAAAAAATTAAATAATAATTTGCAAGCATGGTTTTGTTGTCTGCCCTGGCACCGTTGCAGGAGGTAAGGAATCAAATTTGCTGTTGGGACGTTGATTTCGTATCACTCTGGATACAAAATTGAGAAGAAAGAACTTCTATGTCACTTCACATGGTTCGATTCTATCTCCCAAACGGATTCACACAAGTAACAAATCAAAAGCCCTGAAGAGTTGGAGGGATGGCCTCTATGTACGACAGGTTATCCTGGACCAGGGTAATACTGTCATGCCCATGGAGCACCGTTATCGATGGATATGTCTGCGCTAAATAAATCCTCAATATTATTATATTAAGAGTCTTATTACGATAGATTAAGGGAGAACCTAGTCAAGATATCTCTTAAATCACCGAGAATTTTTCGATTCTAAAAGACTGCCTTGACCGTGCCAAAGCTGTGATTCGTTACAAACTGGGAATAAAATAAACACAGACGACCATGACTAACATTACTAACCGGTGCAGTCGGCGGCTCCACCAACAACAGTACAGACTTCTAAAGGAAGGCATGGGTCTGGGTTGCACGGATCTGTTAGACACAAAAACATGGTAAATACCTATAATAAACCCAACAAAACAATCAATCTTTAAAGATGTGCTTTCCATCTTCTTCATTTATTCAGTGATTTATCTTTCAGGCGGTGGGGCGGTGGGGCGGTAGGGAGGTGATTTACATTGTATAAGCAATACTAGCGTCTTGCATCCAAAATTAAACGAAAGCAAAGAAGTTTATGATGGACGAAGAGACATAAAAAAAGAGCAAAAAAAGTGATACGTTCACTCATTTCGTTACTGTTAACTTAACGTCTCTGTTGACTTGAACTCAGTTGAACAGCAAACAAAGGTCGTAATTCCACTGTATATATATATATATATATATATATATATATATATATATATATATATATATATACACACATACATCCCAAATATAAACAGAACTTACATTGTTCGATACAGGTGGCAAAAGCCTGCAGTGGAATGACGACCGTCCCTACTGGTTTCGAACCTCTGGACTTACAATCAGTGTCCACAACCTAGTTGGTTAGGGTGTATGCATATAAGGCAGGAGGCCCGGGTTCGAAAACCACCTTAAAAACTCACCTACACAGTTACCCTGGACACACATTTCTCCCATACCACAGACTGGAACACACGGGATGATTGCAACAGGATCTGCAAAAAGCCGAAGAAGAAGAAGCACTAAAACACCTCTTATAGCAGTTTTATCCCTTCCAATTTAACCCCCAATTTATCCCTCCGAATTTAACGAAATGAAGCAGTTTTCTGGACAAGCAACAGAAACATTGCAATCTCTAGTAACAAGACTCAATTTACTGGAGGAGTAGCAATCCTTCAGTGCATGGGAACTCTGTGTTCAGTCGAAATGCTAATTTGAAAGGCTAATAGAATTTTGGAATACCTATATAAATACAAAACAAACATGACAATAACAAGAACATAAGTTTACTTGTGACAAGGGGAGCTAATAATGACGTACGATGTGTTAATTTATTAAATATTTCAATTTATTAAAAGGCAAGTTGTACCACTGTATTTAAGGGCCTATGCATAACACATGTAATCTGGTATACCCAGTGATGACATATACTAGTGATTGACAGCAGTATACTCTTATTGAATGTTTCTAGGTAGCCAGTTACTTTAAATAGAAATTAATAAAAATGTTTAATAATCTGTTATAATTGTGATGGTGCAAGGTTAATGGAAGTCATACTTATTTCCCCCTCCCCCTACCCCCGCACAATGTTACGAGCTACTTTGTTAGGACCTTTACCTTGAACGCATACTGCTGCTTGGCAAGTCTCTCCAGGGTTGCACACCGGCATGCAGGACAGAGCATCCCCAGACAACACTAAATGATACGATAGAAAGGTAAGAGTTTATCATGATAGTAAATGACCAACAAGAAAATAATAATTGAATGTCTTCAGTAACAAACCCTACCCCTGCCCTCCCTTCCCCATCGCCTACCACTGCCCACCTTTCCCCATCCCCATCCCCCTACCAGTACCCTCCCTTCGCCATCCCGATACCACTGCCCCCTTCCCCATCCCCTCCCTTCCCCATCCCCCTCCCTTCACCATCCCCTACCCTCCCTTCCCTATCCCTAACACTGCCCTCCCTTCCCCATCCCCCTACTACTGCCCTCCCTTCCCCATCCCTCTACAACTGCCCCTCCCTTCCCCATTCCCCTACCACTGCCCTCCTTTTCCAATCCCCCTCCCTCCCCATCCCCCTACCCTCCCTCCCCATTCCTACCACTGCCCTCTCTTACCCATCCCGCTACCACTGCCCTCCTTTCCCCATCCCCCTCCCTTCCCCATCCCCTACCCTCCCTCTCCATCCCTACCACTGCATTCCCTTCCCCATTCCTTCTACCACTGCCCTCCATTCCCCATTCCCCTACCACTGCCCTCCATTCCCCATCCCCCTACCACTGCCCTCCCACTACCAATTCACTCTCCAAGCAGAGAGATGCTTGTAGGGAACAACTCCAACCCTATTTACAGATCTGGAACTAGTGGTGGGAACGGGGTACCTTAGGAATCAGGGGGACTGATCAAAAAAATTACTACTAGCTAGTCCAAGCTGTTACCACCTGTCCGCAAAGTTTAAACAGTCACGAACATTGCTCTCCATTTTCAGTTTTACTTGAAGGAAAGGGAGGCAAAAAAATTAAGTGTAATCTTCAATAATAATAACCATTAAGTGATATTATCTTCTATCTTGATCCGTTTAAGTTTAAAGGGCTAGCCTTAGTATACACAGCTATGAAAGAACACGTTGGAGAGGCCTATAGTGTAAGTATTAATACCGCTGTTCAGTAAAAGTGCTGTACCTTTTCTGTGAGAATTTTTGGTTTGCAAATTATACTGTCAATTTTTATGCAAATATACCCCAACAAATACTTTAAGGAATTCTTCAAGCACGCAAAGCCCATTTTCCATAAGTAATTCATTCATTGCACTGTTAGGCTTGAAAAGCGGAACATTTGTAGACACTGTCTCATAGCCTATACATACAGGAGTAAAACTATAGGCTTATGTATGCCCTTAGTATAGGCCTATAGTTGAGTTGAAGGTCGAATGCGTAAGGAACAGGTACTCATGGGAGCTCCGAAATGTTTGAAAACGGGTACCCGTTGTTGTTCCCGTCTCTATCAGGAAGAAAACAAAAAAACCTTGAAGCAAGACAATTGGGTCTTGCACTCACATTGAATATTCACTAGTTTTGGAGCACTGATCATGTGAATCCTTGCCAAGGTCACTATAATCCCCCCCCCCCCCCCCCCTCTGGCATTCCTTCATTATAACATGGTTGTGGAATATCACAGACTGACTTAATTTATCCCTTACTGTCCAAAATACTGGGTGCAAAATTAAGGCAATGGATGGAACTCCTTTTCCACAAATTCCTCCTAGACGTTGCGGTATGATGATATTTCAGACTTGGAACCCACCTCTGTGTCGTGTCATCAATTAGCAATATTATAAAATTAATGGTGCCACACAGACGTGGGTTCACAGTCTGAAATATCATCATTGCTAAAAGGAATTATTGGAAAAGGGGTTCGATCCATTGCCATAATTTTGAAAGGATTTTGGACAGTACGGGCTATATTCCAGGCTATTTTCTCTCAGCACGTAAAATCAAACAAGCGAGCAGAGTGGTGTAGTGATTTTGTTAATTTTGGAGATTATTTTTTACAAAAAACATCAAACTACTTGAAACTAGTCATTCAATGCCGAAACAGACATCAAATAGCATGCGAATAGTAGGCCTACTCCCCCAAAAGTGCTCTGATTTCTACTGTGAATATAATTTGTGACAACTTAAAGATGAATTCATCCACAAAAAGTTCTCTAAAATGTCACTGAAATAACTTACTGTCGAGACAAAACGTTTCCTGATCTGTTTCCAAACAGAAAGAAGAAGGGGGGCAGATTACGTTTTCGCACCTAACTATAAAAGAAACATGAGAGAAAGAATGAGAAACAAAAATTAGGCTATATGAGGGTGTGGCGGGGTTGAATAACTTTAATCCGCAGTTGCCCCTAACCAAGTATGTATCATCAACCTCATCGAGATCTGCTTTTGACTTTTGACTTCCTGCAGAATCTGTGAGGTGTGCCCTTGCTCAGCGACGTCATGCTATGCATAATGAAGGCAATTTGTAACATTACGATATTCCCCTACTATACTGTAGCATATACCACCCGAGTCCCCTAACTTTGGCCAAGAACAGGGGAGATTAAATATCTACCCAGAGTTGGTTAGGCTAGCCATACTGACCGCTCCTATGCACAAATTCATGTACAAACACACAGTGTACTATTTCAGTGGTCGAGCCAAATTTGTCTTCACACACAGGAAAGTAGTGCTGGCCATTAGAACACTTGTGTTTACAATCATGGTAGCTGGTCAATTATAATTAGGTGCGCTTAAGGATGAAACTTAATGGCAGTAATATTTGAGGTAGTTTATGCTATCAAGTAACAACTTATTATTGCTCGATGAATTTGAGGAAGACTGTTTTTCTTTAGGCGGGCCTAACGAAGAAGGCAATTTTGTATTCGTATCTCAAGGGGTACCTTTTGATCAACCTCAATTGAGACACCGTTGTAGATATTTTCTTGAAATTAATGAATGTAGAATTTTCAGTGACAATTAAAGACAGTCTTTGTTATATTGCCTACAACTTACTGTGGTACTACATTCGTAGAAATCCTGTGCAAATATTCGAAGTTTGGAATTTTCAAATTTCTGGAAAATTGCCTTTGTCCATTGAAGACTAATTACTTGACAATTCAAGGCGACAGACTGGATTGATGTACAAAGTAAAACACATCACCAGCTGTCAGACTTTGAATTAAAATGATGGGACCTTTCTGTAACAGCTAGCATGGCAATTAAACTGTCCTTGACTGTTTGCAAACGGGTAATAACAAAATATACCGTTGAAACGAAACGTGCAACTTTTTTTGCTTTCGTGACATGATTTTGTAACCAAGGGAAGAAAAGAAAGACAGATGAAATGTCAGATTTGAGGTCTTTAAATATTGTCTTACCTAAACAAACTGCTTGGGCGTCAACTGCCGTACAAGTAGATGGAGGGAAGCACTGTAAAGTATCACAAGGATCACCGATTGGAGCTGGAAAATAAACGAAAGAATACCAGTTTGATCAATGTGAAATGGCTCATTGTTACGCAGGTTGAGAGCAGTTCTGTAGAATCAGTGCTGAAACCAATGTCCACGGACAGGCTGGTGGTGGGGGGGGTGGGGAGGGGTGTGTGGATACTCATATGTTTTATTTATTGATTTTCTTGATTATCAACTAAATTGGATTGATTGATTTACTCATTGACCACTGTGTAAAAAAGAAGGAAGCTGCTGCTGCAGGACTCTGCAGCCAGGTTGAATAGGTTGTTATCTTTTCTGCTCTGCAGTTTTATATCACAATAGAGCACTGCTTGTCTGCCGAGATCATCTCTCTGTTGACTGATATTGATGCAGCCTGGCCGCAGGATTCTGCAGCCAGGCTGGGTAGGTTTTTATCTTTTCTGCTCTGCAGTTTCATCACACAATAGAGCACTGCTGGTCTGCCGAGATAACCTCTCTGTTGTCTGATAATTGATTCAGCCTTGCTTTGCAGAGGAATCATGTCGCTGTTGCAAATTTTCATTTCAAAACAAGTCCTCTTTATGTGAGTAGCTCATGGGAGAACTGATGTTAACTGATGAAAAAGTGCACTTCAACTTGTGGCACATCACTGCTCCTCTTTGTGCACTCGAACATGATTTGTCGAGTAAAGCTTCCAAAATGCATAGAGGGGTGGGGACAGGTGGCGAGGAGAGTGAGGAAGGGACAGGAGAGAAGGGGAAGAGGACAAAAGGCCAGATATGATAGTCTAACAATCCTTGTAAATGTGAGCCTCACTTTAATGGTTCTATGTACTCACTACAAACGATGAATGATATTGCTGCTGGATCAAATAAACAAACTGTACCAAACGGGCAAGGACTGGGGTCACATGGATCAAGATCTGTGTGGGAGAAGCAAAGAAATATGGATAAAAAACAAAAAGCTTTTACTGAATAATCGAAGGGAAGTCACACTTCAATCCTCACCTTCCTCGGCAGTTGTTACACCCCCACACCCCCCTTCCCGCCACCCCCACCCACATACACACACACAAAAATTATATTTTGAACACGACAATAAAAAAAATTGAGAAATTTTTACTACAGAATGAGAATTCCTTAACATAAAATCAGTTCGAAGCTTTGCCAGTAGATAGCAGCATTTTGCATCTAACCCAAATTACATAATCAAGATTTCTTAAAGGCGAGGGGGTTCCCCTCGCCGGAATGGCATCCCCTGCATAGCGTGAAAAATTAAGGATGGACACCACTGCAAATAACTGCTATACATTGTTTCTAACAAGGTTGTTGCCTTTTTGTTGCAATCTTCTTCGTTATTTTTGCACAATTCTGGTATTACAGTAGATTACCAGAACATTTACTTTTCGCAACTTGTTCTCATTGACAACGCACGTACACTCCACCAACCGGTTAAGACCAATTTATATCTGTCTCTTCATATAATACTACTACTTTATTATAACTATTAATAATCAAGTCTAAAAAAATGACATCATAGAGTTGTACTGTAGTGCTTGCAGTTGGAACATCGTTCTTCATTTGGTGCCTTCTTCTCTACTACTTTAATAGCTACAGTAGCCTACTGTGTAGTTGCAAATATCGTTGCTGATACGATAAAGTCATTAAAAGTGCTACTGAAAATCATTGACTTTAATGGACAATGGACATGACTTTTGAAATAAGATATATCCTACAGCAGCAAGGTATTTCTTCGTTGTAGCACAGAGATTTTACAGCAACATTAAACGGACTTATCAAACCTACACAAATTGGCACCTGTCCACACGCAACCCCCCCCCCCCCCAAAAAAAAATTGTGTTGTTCGATGTAACGTTAGGCAGGAAAGAAATGCAGCCGACAGCCCTGAGGTTCAAGACTAGTGACTTTTTCACCAGAAAATTTGGAAAATAAATTACACAGACTATTATTAAATTTAGCCTATTCTTAAAACTGCAAGTTCCTTTGCCTACCTGGTATAATGAATCATTGATAGTTATAATGAAAATCATGATAAGGTGCTTGAGGATATTCAAGTGTACTATAGTCTTGTGGTTTGTTAAATCTTGATTGATCAAGAAAAGCTATTTTACTTACTGACCGAGACAGTGAAGGAGCAAATGGCCGTATTGCCAGCGTTGTCGCTGAAGGTGTACTCCACGGAAGTATCACCAAAGCCGAAAACGTTTCCTGGAGGCACAACCTCCAGGGAGGGGGTGCTGCCTGAGTTATCTATTGCAGTTATCATTGGTAATGTGACTGTGGCCATCGTATCCCCGGGTAGGAGGGTACCTGGGATGACATCATCTGGACATCCAATAATGTTAGGTTCTGCATCGTCAACTGTTAAAGCAATAAACCATTGACAAACAAGGTGAGTACTTGGAATTCGTTAGATGGAAATAATTGCAGAAGTCTTCATTTGGTTGAGTACTTCTAAAATCTTGTAAGCAAAACTTTGTCTTGTAAACAGTATGGTTTATACTTAATTTTACTCATGTTAATATAGCTCCTGTAAGGTGCTTAATGTAGCTACCCTGGAGTTATACCCTGGATGTTTAAGGCATCCCAGGAAAGTGTTAACTCTCAGTTCATCACATTCATTTATAGATATATCTGCTGTACATGTTCAATATGTTATTTCTGTTAACACGAATTTAAGGTTAACCCTTCCAAACCAATTAGTTTCAATGGCAGGGTGCTTCGATCTAGTAGGCAGAGCTTACGAGGAAATTAATGATCTTTACTTGTGGCTGGCACTTTGGAGCAAAACCCAATTGCTTTTAAGTGAATAGCTAATATTTATTTCAGGGCTGTGCTCTATTAATTCCAACTTTTTAAAACAAGGGATAGAGCTTGTCATCATGCAGATCAGGGTTCGAGGAGGAGCATAAGACCCACGGTTGCACAAATTAAAAAACAAAACATTTGTGATATCTGTGCAATAACAAACAAGTTTTCATAGTTTAAGTGCAAGGTCAAAAATGTTATGGTAGTACCCTGTTGCTAAAAACCTGTTGCTTAGTAGAGTATGCCAGAGATTTCATGAAGAAATTCTCAATGTATCTCAAGATGCCAAATTCTTTGAGGATAAGCGAGGTCTGAATATTTGAAAACACGCTTCTCGTTAAAAAAAAATGCATGTGATGCACTCAGTGCAGTGTTAGCTCAGTGGTTAACTCAGGTGTCTTCCAATCATTAGGTCCCCGGTTTGAGGCACTCCAAGATTAATGTATGTCGTCCAGTTACTAAGTTGTGACAATTCATAATCATGGACGTTAAATATGAATCTAAGAGACTGACTTCGGTCAGCTTGCGGCTGTGATAAGTCAATGAGGCTTCTACGTGAGTTCCTGCTTGCAGGAGGATCTAAAATACATACAAACATACACCCATACATACATACAATACATACAAACATACGTCCCTATCTAATCTGATCTAGAGGGACCATTGCTATCCTCGTTATGGTTTGACAAAATGAATGTGTTATGCCATGTAACACACTCTTGATACAAGCTCTTCCCCCCCCCCCACACCCCAAAAAAGGTAAAAACCTGATCAGATCTGAATTTATACTTGGATCAATACAAAAGGTCTCACTGTGCCATTTTATTAAACAGCTAGACTTGCTCCTTCTTATTATTCAATGATACCAGATCAAGACGGGAAATAAAGGAGAAGATCAAGCAACGGAAAGAAATCAGTTTCAAATTTTTAATTGTCTACTTCTAGAATCGCCAATCATTAAATTTCTTGATTTCTGGTCATAACATTTCATCAATTTCCCAGGCAAGATTCCGTATTCCGTACCCCGTTACTCGAAACTGCTATTTCACTTCAATATATCCAAAAGTTCAGTTTTTACTTTATTATGATACAATGATGTGGAACAATGTAACTGATCAGGGTAACCCTGTCCTCATTTTGTTCTATCTTTATTGGGGGTGGAGGGGAGGAGGAGGGGGGGGGGCTTTTTGTTTCTTGTTCATAAAAAAAAATTCATGAAGCATATGGCCAATTGTTTGATAATAGCCACATTGAGAACATATAGTTTAGGGACTAATGTCCTCTCCAGTCGTATTGCACACAAGCACAAATTGTATTGATAAGTATCACTACCCTAAAACATATCTGCTGCCCCCAGATGGTACTTATTTTGTCCCATAGTTTAATCCAGACATTGCACCTAATATCGTTTTGTGCTTTGATGGTGCGAATGGACACATATATCGTGGATGCACGGTGGAAGCTCATGTTATGTTTGCAACACCCTCTCCGGTATACATTTACACAACAGCAGTGGCGGTGCTACGGAGGGGGGGGGCATGCCCGCGGATTGTCCCCTTGCCTCCCCCAGTTGCCCCCCAATCAGACCTGCTACTATCCAAACATATGGAATTAGGCTGATCGGTTGAATTTAGTACAGTTTCCAATGCAATGCATTAAATGTGAAAAATTGTTAAATGATAGCACCATTTTGCATCTAACGCACTTTACTCAAGTAGAAAAACTCCCAAATGAGAGAGGAAACCCCTTCCTTTAGATCCCTCCCCCCATATCAGTGTTATATTAATTTCACCCTTCCCCTCCAAAAAATGCCTTGCCCCTTAGTTACCCCCCCCCCCACCTCCCAGTTTGCCTTGGCTGGTGCTGCGAATGCACACTAGTTAAGGATATTGCGTAGATGTTACTTTCACTTTTCTGTTCGTTTTTTTCATTGAATTTTCGTTACTTTTTCTTTTCATTCGGACTATTCTTATTCATGATTTGCTGATATTTTTTTCAAAACCAGTTACACAATTCCTTTCTACACTTAGTCTATACCTGACCATATTCTTCTACTTGTGAAATGTATCCAGACCCAGCCCACTTTAATCGCACATGAATAATACTGAGGAGGGTAAACTTGACCTTGCGGAAATGGTCACGCCACCAGATGGCACTGGACGCAACATTTACTGACTTGCGGTGTGAATGCAATGCCCAAGTGCAAGTAAAGAGATATGAGTAGAAGAGGCAAGTACCAGAACAAACTCTTGAGTACACTATTTAGAGTACAAGATATTTCCTTCAAGTTGGTGAGTGAAAGCATGACTACAAAACTACGAGTATGACTACAAGGGAAAGAAGAAAAAAAGTGTACTCGAGTAAACACAGGCAAACTGGAGTACTACAATTCTGGTAAGAGGTACTCCGTTGAGTGCTAAGGCATGTGGCTAGTAACTGAAGTATAAATCTGGTGGAGAGACAAATATGAGATTTATTCACAGATCAAATGCAACCAGCTTCTTCGACTCAACTATAGAGTGAAGTCCCACTCACCCCGCCCCACCCCTTTTTCCTTTCTTTACCGTTTCGCAGTACTTACAAGTTAGTAGTAGCTGGAACATACAGGTGGCTGTCAATCCCATGGAATCTGTAAAGGTAAATGTAATCATTTGCGGAGTTGGCCCAGGAGTGAACGCATTCGTAGGGGGAGTCGTCAAGACACCGATCAGATTGTTGCCGTCTGCGTCTAACGCCTCCGCGGTAGGAAACACGACCGGCTGTGATCCGGGGATGTTGGTAAAAACAGTAAAGACACCAGTCTGGCAAGTGATTGGCATGGGATCTGCTCTTGGGATGTCAGTGACTAATGGTTCAACTATAGAAGACAGACAGACAGGCAGAACATTGATCCATGTTTTCCAAGATACAATCAGTGTTGGACACGTTAAAAACGTTTCTCTTTATAACAACAGTGCCACATGTGTCAAACAGACATAAACACACGAAGGGTTAACAAACCCCCTTTTGTTCTAATTTTTTTTTCCTTTTTTACCTTCAATTTTTTGCTTACAACAAGTGAACTACTCTGCGATGTTCAACTGCCAAAAACAGTCAAGAAATATTGCCCAGACTGCTATGAGTCGGTATTTTCCGGTCACTTCCGTATTTTACTATTACACACCCTTCAGAGTAGATTCATAACATATTGTACATATTATTAACATTCATCCCCTCACCATGTTCACTCTCAAAGGAGTGTGCCAACTACAGCACCATCTGTATTGACATTCTGTAGATGGAATTGTTTTGCGACAAAATGGCTTCTTTCTTGGGAAATATATGCACATAATATCGTGTTAAGTGATATCCATTAACGTTTTCAACAACAGTGCCTTATGTGTCAAACATAGACATAAACACACGAAGGATACACAAACCCACCCGTTTTGTTTGTTCAATTTTGGCTTGCAAGAGAACTACTCTGCGATGAAACAACTCCCCCAAAAATGGTTGAGAAAATTCTTGCTCAATGTAAGGAGATCATCCTAGTCTAAACGTTGTGCCAATAGCTGCTCCCTTTTTGTTTTGTGGTGAATCTGTGATGTCATAGTGCCACCAGGGTCTTCAAAATTTCCTCATTTTCCGATTTGACTGATGAACCCGGCTCTCTGATGATTAAAGCGTGAAGGAACCAAGAAGTGGTGTATTTGTATTTGTATCATATTTGTATTTGTAAGGCAACCTGCACTCCAAACGGTTGAAGTCCTTCACGACTAGCATACAAAAGAATGAGAGAGGCTCACACTCACCTTCAATAATGACACGGAAGGCACACGAAGCGGAATTGAGAGCGTTGTCGGTCGCAGTGTACGAGATCATTGACGTTCCAACGCCGAACGTATCCCCGGATTGGGCACCCGAACTAACGAGAGAAAACATGCCGTTGTCGTCTGAGACTTCCAAGTCCCACGAGACTTCCGCCGTGTCCGTGTCTGTCTCCACCGTCATCGTGATGTCGTTAGGACAGACCAACGACGGAGGAATGTCATCGGCTGTCGCAATGAACGAGAAAGATGCACATGATCGATTTCTGTGTCAGATGGACAGACGGCTATAGGCTTTGGGAACGGGATATGAAATACAAATTTTTGGGGGTTCCCATTTTTTCTCTGGGACATTGTTTGTATTAAATATTAAAAGACAGGAAATGACCTGAGTGTGGAGGAAAACATCTGTTGTCCGCCTTGTAAATACGTTTTCTTTGGTCTAGTTGGTTTTCAGATTAACTGTCAAATTTAGACACCATAACAATTGTTTTCGAAGGATAATCATGATAGTAACATAACTACACACATCATGACCATGCTCATCGTTCTCCGTGATTTTTCAAACCAGGTTTTCAATGATTGTTAATACTGAGTCTGTGACTAACTGGATTTATTCAAGCAATAAGTCAAACATATTAATTAGTTTATTTAACCCTTATGTTTTAGGCTTCCTGCCTGCCATATTTACAAAAGCTGCGTTTCTGTATGAAACTTTCCTGAATTAACTTCGGTTAACAAAATTGTTATGGGGATTGCAGGTACTTTAATCTTTCATAGCAATGTGTTTATTTTAGCCTTCTGTAGTTCTCACTGTTGACTTGTTGTAAAACTATGTTTTGTCCAACGTAAGATTCTTGATGTATACGGGTTGTTTTCACACTATGACCTCTGCTAACATTTACCCCTCTTAAGTAAGTTATCAGTCAAACTTTACCTTCGGGATTTGCTCTCTGTTGACCTCAAGTAACCTTTGACCCACACTAAAAAAACTGTGGACCTATTATACATCTATGAAATACCATTCCAATCCATGGTGACCTCTGCTGACCCTCATCAAAACTAGTAGGGATCTTGAACTTTTCACCACGGGCAACTCAAATGGCCAAGGCAGTATTTCCTTTCCTTACCCCTTTAACAATAGAATTTCTGAGGACTTAGTGATTTCTTTTGTAATGACGTCCGAGGACTTGGAATTCCTTTGTTCAAGTCCTCAGTCAGAATACAAAACAGGTGCATATACTCACGTGTGCTCAAACCTGAATACATGGATATATATAGATGCCTGGCAACAGAGCGGACCAAAAAGGGTTAGTATATGTTGGAGAGATAAAATCAGCAGACGATAGAAATTGTTCAATACTAACTTACCGATGATTGAGACAATAAACACACACACAGCTTGTTCCTGCATTTGGTTAGTAGCTGTAATCTCCACAAAAAAGGTTTCAGTCATCTCGACTATGAACGAATCGCGGGGAATTGGGACTAAGGTAGGTGGAATTCCTGACGGATCAGTGGCCACGATTGGAGCCCAGATCCTGTCGACTACAGCATTAGTTTGTCCATACAAAGTAAAGACTCCAACTGGGCAACTGTCAAAAGATGGGCCGGGGCCAGGTTCTGTGTCTGATGCAAGAACAAAAACAAAAACAAAAACAAAGGATTTTTTGAAAGAGGAGTAGTTTACCATTAGAATGACAAAAACCAAAACAGAGTGGTGGCCCTTCAAGTAAAGTATATTTATATATGTTTATATATATATATATATATATATATATATATATATATATATATATATATATATTTATTTATATATTTCTATATATATATATTTATATATATATATATATATATATACATATATATATATTTATGTTTATATATATATACATATATATATATATATATATATATATATATATATATATATATATATATATATATATATATATATATATATATATATATAATATATATACCGAAGTTTAGTGAACAGTGGCGTAGACACCATTTTAAAATTAGATCCATAACAGAGATTAGTAGGTATGTAATGTGGAGACTATTATTTAATAACAAATTGCCGAATTTGAGAAATCTATACCTTCAATACTCGTTGTCAAAACTAAACAAGTAATTCATTACATATTGAAGCAGACATACCTCGCATATTACAGAGCTCTCCAAAAAAAGGATCGAGGCATTCACATAAAAAGGAAAGTCCAAATTGTTCACATAAACCGCCATTCTGACAAGGTCTACTTTCACAAGGATTAGGTGGAGCTAATGTAGAATAATGAAGAATAATAAAAGAAAATAATCAGTATTTGATACGAGTGAGAAATAAATAGTATAATTCCACAATAACAGACATACAAAAAATGTAGCATAGATACATTCAAGAACCATTCACAACGAAATATGATTATTTAACAAAAAAACAGTGCGTCCAAAAGTAAAACTATAGGGGATTCCTAGCTTAAAATTAGGGCCACAATAACCACGTGTACCACCGGGATTCGAACCCGGACCTCCCGCTGTGTACGCGGACACCCTAACCAACTAGGCCATGGACGCTGATTGTATGTACAAAGGTTCAAAACCGGTAAGGAAGGTCGTAATTTTACTGTAGGCGTTTGACACCTGTATCGAACAATACTAGTTCTGTTTTTGGTGACATATTTTGCCTTACTCTAACTCTAGTCACTAGTAGTTGTTCCACTAGTCACTAGACTATATACATATATGTGTGTATATATATATATATATATATATATATATATATATATATATATATATATATATATATATATATATATATATATATATATATATATATATATATATATATATATATATATATATATATATATATATATATATATATATATATATATATATATATATATATATATATATATATATATATATATATATATATATATATATATATATATATATATATATATATATATATATATATACCGAAGTTTATTGAACAGTGGCGTAGACAGAAGGAGGGCGGGGTGCCCCTAAACTATTGTTTTGGAACAAAATCAGTTGAATTATTGTGTTAAATATTGCATATTTCATATAATAAGTTCAATGTTACAATTGTATAGTCTGTTTACTTACGAATCAATTCTACTGTAACAAAATAAACACAATCCACTGTATTCCCACAAAAATCAGAGAAAGTACTGGTTACTAGTGTAGACCCTAGTGGCAAGGCATCTCCAGGCCTGTGACTAGCAGATGCCAGATAAGCGGTGCTGCAGGTGTCACGGGCAGTTGGTTCTGTGAATTGGACGGGATCTCCCTCTACTGTAACATTAGCTGAAACATTCTCACATAGTGTAAGGACAGGCGGCTCAACATCAACTGGTGGGTTATTAAATGAAAAAAGAATGTCATGAGATTCGTAGAAAGGAAATCTCGTAGTTTGTTTTAAAGTGTTCTTTATTAATTCAAAGTAAACCTACAATTACCACCACTCGGAATAAAGATATCTTGGACGGAACACTGAACAATTCATATTGTAAACCATTTGCAACATTTAACAAATTAAAGAGAATGACTACTCCAAATTTATATGCTGGGTTGTTCTGTATTAGTTGTTTACTAACTATATATTTGTACTCTTTAGTCGTAAAAACGTTTTATTTCTATTTATTTATTGTTGTTATTATTGTCCATAAAGAAATATAATTTGTAGTAATTTAACGCAATATCAGCTGATTATTTGTAACAATTGCATGCAGAGTAACCTGCTCTATGTATGTTCTACTTTTCCTAGTGCTTAAAGGTTTGAGAATGATAAATCGGACCTTAAAGATCGCTTAAAATGCAATGCCAGCCATCGTCTGCCAATAACATAGTGATATGTATAGGCAATTGGAGATAAAGCTTAATCCCGCTCAAGTCTAAATGCCACATCGCATTTTATTTTATTTTAAGCACAGGATGTTGATTGCAACATCTATATTTCAAAGGAGAATGTACCTTCTCTATGAACAACAGTGAAAGAACACTCTGCGGTGATTCCAGAAGCAGATGACATGAACATATATCTCACTGGAGTATCACCTACAGGGAATCGATCACCCGGCGCATGGCTTCGAATTATGAGAGCAAAGGCAACAGATGTAGGTTCTATCCAATTTACGACTGCGGCGTCTCCAGACCCTCCTCTGGTCAGCAGATAAACATCATCTGGGCATTCTGGAGCCTCATTGGCAACAGCTGTAAATATAATAGATTCTTGCTGCCGTCGAAAATGTGGCTTATGTTTTCATATCAAATCCATCCCTACAAGACTTACAGCTAGTTAACCTGCTAAGAATCAGTAAACAAAATGATCGTATAGATACGTTCGTGTGTCTTTATGAAGGGTACCTACCCATAAACAAGACATTAATGTAATTACGTTCATGAAATTCAAAAATGTTAGGACACACATACGTACGTTATCATAACAAGCAGTGCACACCACACAATAAAGCACACATTCAGTGTTGAACATGAAAATAATTGTTAAGAAAACTAATTTGCACAGTTGTGGTTTTATTTTTCACTCTCTCTTGGCTTGACACTGTATGCTAATTGATTGCCAATGGTAATTTTTTTTAAATCACACATAAAAGTAACACCCGCCTGTAGCATTATAATTATAAGGAGGTAAAATAACTTCTTCTAAAACTGTCAACACATTAATTTCTCTTAATGTGACCAAGCTGTATATTGCAGAGCCTTCGTTAATGCCAATATATGCATGCTTTTGGACAATTTTGTACACAGACTTCAATTTTTGCTGCTGTTGCTTGATCTTTATGTTGTGGAAGTAGACTACAAACCTAGACTTGGTTGTTTTTTGTCATTTCCGCAATACACGATACCAATTCGGGTAGTATTCTTAGATTAGTATGTATTAGTTTTTTTTATAATTGGAACAGGAAGGGTTGATATCAACGTAATGACTTCCTACCATACAGCATGTTTATGATAACACAACATATACTCAACATATACTTAATAACACAAGTCAATTGAATCCGAGGATGCATTTTCATTACTTGACTTACGTTGATGACATACTTCTCCAGTAAACTCCAATGTACAAAAGCAAATAAACTCAGTAACATTAATCCTCAAACAGGTACCACCATTTTGACAGGGATTAGTGTCACAAATATGGGAAACTGCAATGTAAATCAAGGAGAATTCAGACTTTAGAAAGATATATAACTATGGTATTTATAGTGAGCATGTATAATCAACAATTTTCGTTTAAACAATGTGTTCCATTTTATGCTCCAACTTAGCATCTCTAAGGGATTCGAAATCTAAATTTGAAGTAATTAAAACTATGTTACAATGTTAACTTTTGTTGATGGCCGTTCCAATTAGATGACTATATTGATGAAAAAAATCAATAGGATGAGTTTAATCTTTTTAAAATAACAACCAACGTATCTTACAAACTCTGCATAATGAAGAGGATTACCATGGTAATTGCAACGTAACTTGTTGGGTAGTTTAACTACCACTGCAACAGGTATCATAATATTCACATGTTCCACTAACCCATTTAAAAAGAACCAAGAGGAATAGGTCTCTGGGGTTTTATCCATACGTAAAAGTGTGATTGAAGGGTGGGGGATGGTATATAGGTGATTTTAGACTTTCTAGTGTTACGCTATTGTATGCCAATTATATATGAAATTATGCACAACTATTTTAGTCCAGTTAAAAAGCAGACTGTAGTATTTTCTCAGACAAATACCATTGTATCAATATGCATTGCAAAGTAAAGAGCAATTGAGTGATATCCAACTAATGTGCAATATAATATATAAAGTCATTCAATCGATGTTACTACATACAAAAACCCTTCGATCGATGACACTACATACATGTACCCTTGGAATTGTAATATAGCCAGCTCCAATTTCAGTCAGAATTCCCCAAACAGGTATACTAACCCACTTGACCACAGTTGGTGCCAATGAAGCCTTCTTGACACATACAAACAAATTCTGTTGAACCTGTAGTGATGCATGAGCCATTATTGAAGCAAGGGTCACTAGCACAGGGATCTCGAACAGCTGGAGAACAAAATAACTTCCGCATAAAGCGATTGTATGTTTCCCTTGAGAAAACCTCAACTCATTTTTCCAACAAGTAACAGATAAGTAAACAATTATTACATTGATCAAGCAACCTTATATGACTTTGGTAATATGTAGCACGAAGGCCCAAACGTCTCTCAAACCATTCTTATTCAAGTACATATATATTAATTGTTAATCATATCTCCCATACCCAGCGCTAAGTTTTCTTTAAATATTGTTGTTTTTAACCTGTACAGAAACTCGGCATTGTGCTTGTCATTTGTATTAGTTTTTTTCCACACATTATATTTTTCTAATGTATATTGACTTGACACTAGGCTAAATTTACACTTTTTAAACAACTGTTGCATCACTGTATAGAGCGATGTACAGTAAATGTTCAATGAATGGTTGGATGCAGTGTGTAGTGTACTATTTGGTAGACATAACAGCAGTAACGGAACACAAAATAATGCTTCGGATTGTTACTCATTAATGGAAGTGTTTTAGTTCGACCCGCTCCACAAAGTGGTACAGTAAATGGGCATGGTCATGATCTGAAAAATAATATTAAAACATACGTTGAACGACAGTTACTGTTAACTGACATTGTGCAATGTTCCCAGCGTCATCTGCACATATGTATTCAACTAGTGTTGTTCCCAGTTGAAACTCGTTCGAAGGGGGATCTCTAGAACGTACTTTGCCTGTACCCGAGTCATCTGAGCATGACGGTGCAGGTAGGGCAATTGAGACATTTGTTCCGCCAGGACTAGTACATTCTGTTACATTTGTTAAAACGTCGCATTCAGGGGGTGTTATGTCTGAAAATCATTTTAAAAAAATGTAGAATTATATAAAAATCAGTGAAGTAGTTCAAGACGAACAGAGTACAAAAAAAGGAATTTTATCTGCCGATGCACAAACCGTAATGATGTATAAACAATCGTATAATTTTTGTTGAAAGGTGAAATATTTCGTTATTATCATATTTAATATGATAACAATCAATTGCCTGTATGATATAAAAACGGGACCAGTTTACTTGTTTTCAAAAGCAGACAGCTGGTTGATGATTCATTTATATCCGGCACCCTTTCATCAGCTTCTTTTGAAAACTGATGCAGGATGTGGATAAGAATACTGCAATTATCTTCATTTTTATTTCGAAGGTCCGTTTCTCTTTGCAACCATGTACAACGCATCAAAGTACTTTGCGTTGGTTTACGTAACACATGCATAGACATGTAAAATTGAAGCATCGTTCCGTATATGACAGTGTCAGTGAGTACGGATTAACAACAAATGAAATTATCAATAGATAAATCAAGAAAAGGCTGTAACATCGTAAGAATAGCTTCTAAAGAGCATTTTGCTCAGATGACATAACATATCACTAACTATGACCTTGATTTATTCACAGTAGAAGTTTTGTTTTAAATTGATCTCAGATATGGAGGATAAAGTATTCAGCTATACTTGCAAGGATTTCAATTACAACTATAGGTTTACATTTATCTCTGATAGAAATGCATATCAAATTTAAAATCTAAGAAAAGAAATATATCTTTCAGTGGAACTTTGTTTCCAAAAATAATGGTTACCTTGATTCACTGTGACGACAAAGGAACAGGTGGCAGATAGTCCACTTGCATCAGCATAGACATAACGAACAATTCTTGAACCAACAGGATAGTTTCCAGGGGCTCCATTTGAGCTAATAAGATTTACATGGCCGCTGTTATCATTTACGATCAAATCTGGCCAGGAAACAAATGCAAAGTCATCTCCAGCATTGGCTGTGACAGTTACACCTTGTGTTGGGCAGTTGGAAATGACAGGTACCTGGTTGTCCGCTGGAAAACCAAGAAATTACATCAACTTTTGCATAACATGAAGAATTGTTGTACCACACCAATAAATGCCACTTTTACAATGAATACAAGTAGAATGAACTATGAAAACGAACTGTGAAATTATCAGGGATTTCAGGGTTATATGCGCTACACTCTACCAACTGAGCTATCCAGCCCATAGTTAGTAGCAATCATTATATAGCCGTTACTTTTCCGGGGGGGGGGGGCATTCAGATGCCACAATACCATACAAACCATCTAACCAGAGGTCATGCTCTAGTTTCATTCGAATACAGGAATACAGGCCAGAAAGTGGTTTGGAAAGGACTCAGAAAAGACTGGATTAAAAAGTCCTTACTTCTTTTCCATAGTTATTAGGATATAATATGTGTTCTGTAAAGGGTTGAACGTATGTTACATTAGGTTGAAACTAATTGGTTTAATGAGAATACTGGACTGCTTAGTGGTGTAACCAGTGGGAGGGGGGCAGGAGTGGAAGCCCCTAGTCAATGTCTTGCCCCTTCACCCACTTGAAACTCAAATGAAATTGGTAGGCAAAGTGAAATATTGGACGAAAATTACAAAATGCATTTAAAGGCTACTGAAGTTTAACCAGCTGGCGGTTGGCATTAATCTGTTACTGACGGGAATTCTCACATTAATAAATCAGCCAAATACGTCTCAAGTTAAGTAGATAACCTGCTATCATGCTTTTCATATCATGTGTATATTTATAACTTTCCTACTATTTTTTATTTATATCGACCGTCCGAAATTAATCCGATATTGCAATTGTAAGCTGCAGCATGATATACTAAGTCATTTCAACACCACATGTGTGAACTCACACAGACTAGTTGTTAGAATAGGCCTAACCGAAATGTTTATCCATGGACTATTCAAGTTTAAGCTTATTAATGTTATAAAATCGATGAGCTATGGTTGAAGTGTGTGAATGAATGAAGCCTAACTCGATAAAACTGAAATTTATATACAAATTTATTTAACTCATAACTAAAGTAAATCACAGACTATGATATAGCTTAAACTGTATTGTTCAAAAACTAGTCCAGACCAAAATGTGAACTTCAGACAAAACAATTGAAAGGACGAAAAACTGCACCCAATTGTCCAAATGTTATTGCTATACTATTTTTTTTATTTTTTTTTTATCCAAATTCTAAATTTGATGTGACAAATAACCAATTTTACTTAAAAAATGAATCATCTAATAATCTAAAAGAAATACATAGACTTTTTAGATAAAGTGTGAACAATACATTATGTAATGTAAGCAGTTATGAGAACAGAGCCCACAGGGTTATCAGCTAAGAGTAAAGTGTCGTTTTCCAAACGCA